>NW_027362768.1:97305586-97418086 GCF_046119375.1 Phyllobates terribilis | reverse complement strand
ACCCCAAAGGTCATGATCGCAGTCATGGACTCAGAGTCAATGGCAGGACTGGATACTGAAGCAGGTTCAGACAGTATGAATCCTGGAACACTTGAGAGGATGGATATTGGTACTGGTTCAGGTTCTGTCAGAGCGACTGTAGGCTCAGGTAGCGCCAGAGCGGTTTCAGGTTCACGTATCGCCGGAGTGGTTTTACTGTAGGCTCAGGTACTGCCAGAGCGGTTTCAGGCTCAGGTAACACAGGCAATGGGAACAGGTTCTGGGTTAGACAACACAGGCCTCAGGTATAGATTCAGATTCAGACTAAGCGGGTTCTACAACAGGTTCAGGAACCTGTGCGTACCCTAAGACACTTGACAGGACAGACACTGGAACAGGTTCAGGTTCCGCCGGAGCGGCTGCAGGCTCAGATACCACCTGAGCGGTTTCAGGCTCATGTATCACCGAAACTGATTCAGGCTCAGGTAGCACAGGCAATGGGAACAGGTTCTGGTTTAGACAACACGGGTCTCAGGCACAGGTTCAGATTCAGACTAAGCGGGTTCTACAACAGGTTCAGGAAATAACAGAATAGGTTCAGGGAACGGTTCAGGAATAGGTTCAGGGACCTGACAACTAACCAGCAGGGAAAAACTCAAACTAACACTAAGGAGGGCAGGGTACAGGCACCTACCTATGGGGGAGCGTGCCTTAATTACTAAATGCCTCCCAGCTATTGGCTGGGGCATTTCCAAAATGCACGCACTGCACCGTTAAGAATCGGGAAGTATGCAGGCAGTAGGCGCGCCGCCGGAAGACCTGCCCCCAGGGTACCAGGAAGCCGTGCAGGAAACAGAGATACCCTGAGCAGCTAGGGAAGCAAGTGTGTCAGTGTCCCTGCCTGGAGGAGTGAGAGGGAACATGCAAGGGTGTTGGCATCAGCGTTACAAAATTGTTCCAGAAAATTAAGTATTTCTCCCAGAAAATTATTGCAATTACACATGTTTTGTTATACACATGTTTATTTCCTTTGTGTGTATTGGAACAATAGAAAAAAAAACAGAGAAAAAAAGGCAAACTGGACATTATTTCACACAAAACACCAAAAATGGGCCAGACAAAATTGTTGGCAGCCTCAACTTAATATTTAGTTGTGCACCCTTTGGAATAAATAACTACAATCAATGGCTTCCTACAACCATCAACAAGCTTCTTACACTTCTCAACTTACATTTTGGACCACTCTTCTTTTGCAAACTGCTCCAGGTCTCTCATATTTGAAGGGTGGATTCTCCCAACAGCAATTTTAAGATCTCTCCACAGGTGTTCAATGGGATTTAAATCCAGACTCATTGCTGGTTACTTCAGAATTCTCCAGCGCTTAGTTTTTAGCCATTTCTGGGTGCTTCTTGAAGTATGTTTGGGGTAATTTTCTTGCTGGAAAACCCATGACCTAGGAAGCAAACCCATCTTTCTGACACTGGATACTACATTGCGACCCAAAATCCTTTGGTAATCTTCAGATTTCATGATGCCTTGCACACAGTCAAGCCACCCAGTGCCAGAAGCAGCAAAACAACCCAAATACATCTTTGAACCTCTACCATATTTGACTGTAGGTACTGTGTTCTTTTCTTTGTAGGCCTCATTCTGTTTTTGGTAAACAGTAGAATGATATGCTTTACCAAAAAGCTCTATCTTGGTCTCCTCTATCCACAAGATCCATTCCCAGAAGGATTTTGGCTTACTCACGTACATTTTGGCAAACTGTAGTCTAGCTTTTTTATGTCTCTGTGTCAGCAGTGTGGTCCTACTTGGTCTCCTGCCATAGCGTTTCATTTCATTCAAATGTCGACGGATAGTTCACGCTGACACTAGAATCTTAGAATCATAGAATGTTAGCTTTGGAAGGGACCTCCAGGGTCATTGTGTCCAACCCCCTGCTCAATGCAGGATTCACTAAACCATCTCAGACAGATGTCTGTCTGTTTGAAGAGTTCCATTGAAGGAGAACTCACCACCTCTCGTGGCGGCCTCTTTCACTCATTGATCACCATCACTGTCAAACAGTTTTTTTCTAATATCTAATCTGTATCTTCTCCCTTTCAGTTCCATTTGATTGCTTCTTGTGTTTCCATGATGAGCAAATGAGAATAACAATGAACCCTCTATACTGTGACATGCCTTCAGTTATTTGTAGACAACTATTAAGTCTCCTCTTAGCCTTTTTTTTGCAAGCTAACCATTCCCAGATCCTTTAGCCATTCCTCAAAGGACATACTTTGCAGTCCACTCACCATCCTGGTAGCTCTTCTCTGAACTTGCTCCAGTTTTTTGAGTTTTTCCAGTATTTCTTTAACTTGGTTGGGGTTGCTTATCCACCATCCAGACTATTCTGCATTGCAATCTTTCATCAATTGTGCTGTCCACATCCAGGGAGATTAGCTACAGTACCATTGGCTGTAAACTTCTCATGTTCCATACCATGGACAAAGGAACATCAACATTCTGGAGATGGACTTGTAACCTTGAGATCGTTGACATTGTTCAACAATTTTGGTTCTTAAGTCCTCAGGTAGTTCTCTTTTCCACTTTCTGTTCTCCATGTTTAGTGTGACACACACAGACACACAATGCAAAGATTGAATAAATGTATCATCTTTTTATCTGATTTCAGGTGGGATTTTCATATTGCCCACACCTGTTACTTTGCCCAGTTGAGTTTAAACAAGCATCACATGCTTGAAACAAAGTTGTTTACCCACAATTTTGGAAAGGTGACAACAATTTTGTCTGGCTTGTTTTGGGAGTTTTGTGTGAAATTTTGTCCAATTTGCCATTTTTCTCTGTTTTTTTGTGTTGTTATCATACACACAATAGAAACAAACATGTGTATAACAAAACATGTGTAACTGCAATAATTTTCTGGGAGGAATACTTCATTTTCTGGAACAATTTCAAGTGTGCCAACACTTTCGGCCATGACTGTACCTCAACTTCCCATTTATTATTTTATATGTCAGTTTCATTCATTCTTCAAAACAAAATAAAGTATAAATTTTTATTTAAGAAATCTCAATAGAATGGGCTGATCTGTGTGTGTTTGGAGTTGCATAAATATAAACAGCTATAATTATTCTAGACTTTTTCTAACCAGCTAACAGCTAAAAACAATGCCATGCTCATTTCCATGGAAAAACAAGTCAAGAGAAAAGATATCTTCTGTATGGCGTTCTGTTCACATTCGATATTGAGGACATTTGTTGTAACAATCAGAAATTCTCCATATCATAAGTATATGTGAATGCAAATAATGAATCCTTATAAAATTGGAAGGAAACTTGTCAGGACAATTTTATTGCTCAAATTAATGTTTTGCCTGTATCAGTTCTAGAACAACAGCGAAAATTATACAGGTTTTGTAGTAGTTTGATGTGTCAGTCCTGAGTAATATTTTTTTTTTTAAAACCACCTGTAAATTAGACTGGAAATACATGAGAGAGATGTATATGCGCTGGCATATCGGATTTCCACAATTTTCAAAGTAAGTACACTAGCTTCATCCGGTCTGGGAGAGCAATTAGATATTGTATGTAGTTTGTGTTATGAAATCTTGTGATAGATCCTCCTCATCTTGAAATATCCTAATGGAACAACTTTTTTAATTATGAAAATATTTATTGGTGATCTCTCTTTTTCCTCTCAACACTGATAGCCTAATTGTCTTCTTATGAAACTCCCTGTTATGTTTGGGTTTGTGCCATAAATAGGAAAATGAGATTATAAGCATCAGGCAGGCGCTGGTGTGCATGAGTAATTTCTCTATCTTATGCTGGGAAATATGCATCAGTATAGGAGAGTGATAAAGTATGTATCGTAGAGAACATACGACATAACCAGTGAGTCATTGAAGAGAAAGTCTGCATGTGTTTGCACAAGTTATTTGTTTCATTTGTTCCTAATACACTTCTCATACATTAATTTAATCACACTTTCTGTGATGGAGCCTAAGTTTGAATAGATGTAATCAGGTTCCTGGCAACTATTTACAGTTTTATGAAAGAATTAAGCCTGGCTCATATTTTGGAGCTCTATGTTGTCCGATGTCTCAGCTAGTTAGTATTTCCTAAAACATCTAGAAATTTAAATGAAAAGTTGTCTAAAACAATCTCATAGAAAAATTCTAAAAATGATTTCATAAAAATAATCTGCCTTGCAATTAGGAAACTTTGCAGTAATAATCACCTTTTACAATTTATAAGGTTTCTACACTTCTATATAAGTTAAACTTAAAAAAAAGTCCTGTACAGCTCCTTTATTTTTTTTTTTACTATGGTCCTGAAAACTAACAGCCAGGTAATTTGTAATAGAGGCAGCTACCTGCCTGTTGTATCCTGCGCCGGCTCAGAGCAGTCACGGGTGGCTCCTACCGGTGATTCAGCTGCTCCAAGTCAATAGAGCAGCTCTCCTTCTTCCTGGCTGCTCTGTTGATGGGGCGCGACTGCCGACATCATGCTGATAAACAGCCGCCTCCCTGCAGTTAGACAGTCAAGCCCCGTCAACACAGTAGAGCAGAAGAGAAGTCGCTGTCCTGTCGATGTGACATCAGCGGAAGATGCTGAATCGCAGGCAGGTGTGGTCTGCGACTGCACTGTGCCGGCAGAGGTTAGTGCCAGGCACAACAGGCCGGTAGTTAGCAAGTACCCGACTGTTAGTTCTTATTCCCATAGTGAAAAAATGTAATAAACTTGGATAACCCCTTTAAATCAGGGATATCAAACTAAAACACACAGAGGGACAAAATTAAAAACTTGGATAAAGTTGCGGGCCAACCAGTATGCAGTATAATGGGCCCCACACAGTCCTCCATACAGAAAATGGGCCCCACATAGTCCTCCATGCAGTATTATGGGCCCCACATAGTCCTGCATACAGAATTACGGCCCCACATAGTCCTCCATACAGGATAATGGGCCCCACATAGTCCTCCATACAGAATTATGGCCCCACATAGTCCTCCATGCAGAATTATGGCCCCACATAGTCCTCCATACAGAATTATGGCCCCACATAGTCCTCCATACAGAATTATGGCCCAACATAGTTCTCCATACAGAATTATGGCCCCACATAGTCCTCCATACAGAATTATGGCCCCACATACTCCTCCATACAGAATTATGGCCCCACATAGTCCTCCATACAGTATTATGGGCCCCACATAGTCCTCCATACAGAATTATGGCCCCACATAGTCCTCCATACAGAATTATGGCCCCACATAGTCCTCCATGCAGTATTATGGGCCCCACATAGTCCTGCATACAGAATTACGGCCCCACATAGTCCTCCATACAGGATAATGGGCCCCACATAGTCCTCCATACAGAATTATGGCCCCACATAGTCCTCCATGCAGAATTATGGCCCCACATAGTCCTCCATACAGAATTATGGCCCCACATAGTCCTCCATACAGAATTATGGCCCCACATAGTTCTCCATACAGAATTATGGCCCCACATAGTCCTCCATACAGAATTATGGCCCCACATAGTCCTCCATACAGAATTATGGCCCCACATAGTCCTCCATACAGTATTATGGGCCCCACATTGTCCTCCATACAGAATTATGGCCCCACATAGTCCTCCATACAGAATTATGGCCCCACATAGTCCTCCATACAGAATTATGGCCCCACATAGTTCTCCATACAGAATTATGGCCCCACATAGTCCTCCATACAGAATTATGGCCCCACATAGTCCTCCATACAGAATTATGGCCCCACATAGTCCTCCATACAGAATTATGGCCCCACATAGGAGTGGTGGTTCTGGTGTCCCGAGCCAAATAAAACCACCTTGCGGGCCAGATTTGGCTCACGGGTCAAAGTTTGAAATGCATGCCATAAATGGTTCAAGAACTATGTATAAAATGAAAAAAATATTTACCTCCAGACTAGTGTTACTTTTCCACCCTCAGTACCATGTTCCCCATCGTTCTCCTGGCATTAATATTAATATTAATATATGAATATATTCAGTGTGGATGAGGGTTTAAGTGACCAGCTGCAACCTTCACATTTCGTCCAAACAAGAAGAAAGTGTTTGAAGACTTCGACTGATCAGTGGCTGCTGACTGGCTGCAGTGGTCATGTGACCCCTAAATTGGATATTAATGCTAGGGAACCAGAGTATTGCAGGTGATGAGTATAGTTGTTTTTTTCTATGCTCTTACACTGCCTAGTACCAATTAAATGTAATATGTATAGCAGTAAAAAATAATTTTATGAAAGGTAGATTTCTGGTTTTAGAAAAGCTCTGAAACAAACCTACTGGAAGGTCTAGTAATGCACATTACAACATACCAAACTGAGGACCTACATCTTTACAATTTACTTGCCATGTGGGTCATGTGCCTAGTGGTATCTGGGTTAGGTGCCTATAGGAGGCCAACACATTATAGCAGGTTAGCTTGTGGGTGGGATGATCACATCCTGAAGTGCAGAACCTAAGGTAACAGAGAATGTACGCATGAGTATTTTGCATGTCAATTGGAAGTCAACCTTAAAAGACTTTTTTATATACTTACCAACAGGTTCAAAATTATGCCATAACCATAAGTCCCATAAGCCAGACCACAAATAGGGATTTCTGGGAAATTCTTGGATGCTTTAGGGCATCACCGAAAATTTGTGGGGCCACGGATTACATGTTCTGAATATTGAGTTGTAACTATAGGTGAGGGCAGGTATAGACAACCATATTTTCGGTCCGAGTGCGATCCAACAAAACATCAAATTGCACTTGGACGAATGTTAGTCTATGGAACCGTGCACATGTCCATTTTTTTCCCCAGACACAGTCTGTACTAGAAAAAAATTGCAGCATGCACGAGTCTGATCAGATATTCGGATCGCACTTGGCCTTTCAAGTTAATAAATCTGTGGAAATCGGATTGCACTCAGATGTCACCCGAGTGCAGCCAATTTCCATGGACTGACGGAATGGAGAAGATGGAGATTTCTTTTTTCATCTTCTCCACATCCGAGAAAATCGTATCACACTCTGATCACACTCTGATTTAACTCTGATCAGAGTGTGATTTGCATAATCAGCCCAATTCTCTCGGATGAGAAAAAATTTGTTGGTGTGCACCTGCCCTAAGTATGATATATTAGGGAACTGCATTGCCAGCAATGCTCTATTTTGCATCTATAATTTTCTTCATTTACAAGCAAGAGTGATTCAGGCAGAGGTAGACATTGCTGCACCCCGAGAAGGTCCACTAAAATGTACCTGGAATAAATATTTAAAGCAGTGTCAGGGTATGGAGCTTTAACTGTATATCTATACATACAGATGTGGTTGCTTGAGTTTGTGGTATTATTCCTTACTCAGTTAATCCATCAACTCCATTAGCATATGCAGCTATTATTTGTGTTTTCCCGGAATAATATAGAAATGTCATATCTACATAAATAAATGAATACATAATACAAGTCAATAAATCAAATATCCATACCAACAAATAAAAAAAAAAAGCATAGGCAATAGCAAACACACACAAAAGAAACACTTCATATCTTTTTTTTATCCGGCAGAGCAAAGACAGTGTTCTCATTTAATTAACTTATTCCAGTTATTACTTCTGCTCCTGTGAGTATATATACATACATGCAATCTGCATCTAGCACTTGACTATTTAAAAGACACAAATGTCTTATTATG
The DNA here is from genome assembly GCF_046119375.1 of Phyllobates terribilis. Classification (NCBI taxonomy): domain Eukaryota; kingdom Metazoa; phylum Chordata; class Amphibia; order Anura; family Dendrobatidae; genus Phyllobates; species Phyllobates terribilis. The sequence continues at coordinate 97,410,371 of NW_027362768.1, read as the reverse complement.
CCTGAGATCCCAAGATGCTAGTCACAAATTAGGGAAATTTATAGCAGTAAGTTAAATAGATTTAACTACTATTAGGAGGAGTCAGGAATGATGATTACGACGTATTTTACTACGTATTGTGCAAGTGTATTTTGCCATAGATATTCTATCGACATTCTCTTCTATTCTCAGTGCAACATGCCGGCAATTACTATACTTTTTTGGGATAATTTGAAATATTTAATTTAATTCCGATGCGAATTTTACTGTGATTGAAAGCAAATGGTAAATAGATTGTAGGGTCTCTCGGACCCTGTAAAATTTCACATTCAATTACAGAGTAGGGCAACTCATTGCAGGCTTTCCAGTTCTGAAGGCGTGATTTATTATATAATATTGCTGTCTCCTCTAACTTTAAGTGCTCTATTGCACCTAGTTTAAGTCGTTTTAAGAAGTGCTCCCTCTTCCAAGACTACATTACTGGCGTTCTGAGAGATTGCAGGAAGTGAAGGAATCACAGAACAAAAATGACTTGTTTCTATGTATAATGCTGTAATATAATACACTTGATAGTCCTTGGACCTAAAGAAAACCTGAAATGTATGGCATTGTAGTAACATTTTCATGTAGCCCCAATTCACACATTATGATTTTGGGGCAGGTTTACTAATCTAGGGTAAACTAAAGGTGCTCATACACCTTAGATAAATATCCGTCAAATACTCATTTGTCTGACAGCTATTTCTTCTGATTCCTCTAAATATATGTACAGTTGGCTCAGCAGAGCATGCATAAGTTTTCCATTGTGAAAGGGAGTAAACTCCCCCAAACATGGTAGACTAGTGTCATCTGAACCCTTCAATATTGGCTTGCTGTTTCTCAAAATCTCCTTAAACTTCTCTTCTGACTATCACCCCTAAATGAATGACCAAAATGAGAGGTTCAATCAGTTGTTGGAGCGATATCTTCAGATTTTCTCTAATGATCGTCAAGACAATCTGCTGAAATTTGTTCTTTGAGTCAAAGTTGCCCACAATAATTCAGTTTCTGAATCTTTCACCTTTTGTCACAGTCTTTAGTTTGGATCCTTATCTTTCTTTGCCAATAGCTTCTCAAAGTCAACTTCCTACAGTAAGCAAAGTTTATCAAAACCTCCCTGACATCTGGACCAAACGGCAATGCAGTCTGCTAGCTGCTGTGGCTAAAGAAAAAAGAGGTTTGGATAAATACAGGCAACTCGATCCTAATATAATTTCAGGTGATACAATTTGGATATCTACTAAAAACATCCATGTAAAGACTGCTTGCAAAAAACTTTCTCTGTGCTTCATTAGTACAAATCAACCTGATCACTTTCTGTTGTAAAACTGCCTTCCACCTTAAAGATTCCAATCAAGTCTTCTCTTGCTTCAACTATGAAGTATGAAATTAACCAAATTTTGGACTGTAAGTAAACTTATAAGAATCTTCTGATCTCCTAGAATTGAATTTGGCACTCTCAATGGTGTTTTAAGGCCGGCTCAAGAGGCTGAATGCCGCCTGAGTATTCATGTAGTAAGCCCACACTTCCAATACATGCTGTCATCTTTGTTGAGTCACTGGACCTACTCATTTCTGCTTTATCAAGGTTCCTGACTGCCTACCTGGCTCTGCTGTTCCAAAGTCCACAAAGTCAGCTCTGCTTTATCAAGGTGCCTTGACTGTCTGGCTCTGCTCTTCCAAGGTACTTGTCAACACTCATAGTTCTACTATATCAAGGTGCCTGATTACCTATCTGGTTCTGCTGTTCCAAGGTGTTTTTCTACACATTCGGCTTTGCTATATCAAGGTGCCTCGCTACCTATCCAGATTCACTGTTCCACGTGCTGTCCAGCATATCTGGTTACACTGGTCCATGTTTTTCCATGTGCCTTCCAGTCCATACAGACATAATCCTTCTGAAATTGGTGGGGCAATTCAATTGTTCTTTACGTATGTGCCATTAAACTAGGACTAGGTTTCTCAAGATGAGAAAAGGTCCTGGAAGGGTTTCGGTCCCGAAGATAACTCCTGGGTAAGGGCGGATGATGTCTCTGCTCCTAGGCTTGTTAGAGCTTTCCACAAAAGGTTTCCGGATAGGCCTGGGCCTGGAGGATCCGGAGGATCCTCATAAAAGAGGGGGTACTGTTAGAACCCTCCTGTTTGTTTTTTCCATCTTGTGTTTTGCAGTCACGTGACCATCTGCCTTTATATTCCAGCTCCGCCTTTTTGGCTGTGCTGGACTTCAGTGTTGTTTGACTGTTATGCTAGCCAGATGCTTCTGTGCCTATCTCTGTCAGTTCGCTTGGTCCTTCTGGGACCTCTAGTACCTTTTTGTCAGTTTATCTTTTTGTGTTCTGCAACAACTTTCTCTGTTCAGGAGGTGTCCCATTTTTGTTCCAGTCCTTAGTTCTTTTAGGGACCCCTTCCCTTTATGCTATAGGTCTTCGTTCAGACTAGCCGAGGACTAAGGCGGGTCTGTTCGCAAGGATCAGGCAGCCCGCTACATCGTAGGGATTCAGCTTAGTCTTACTGTAGGGACAGCTTTCCCCTTTCTTTCCTTAGTACTTGTTGCAGATCATAACAATATCATCCAGATAAACCACCACAAATCTGCCCACCAAATGATGGAAAATATCATTTATGAAATGCTGGAACAGACCGAAAGGCATAACCAGACTCTCGAAATGCCCCTCAGGGGTATTGAATGCCGTTTTCCATTCATCCCCTTCTCTGATTCTAACCAGATTGTAGGCTCCCCTTAAATCCAACTTGGAGAACACCTAAGCTCCCACAACCTGGCTGAATAAATTTGGAATCAGAGGACGAGTGTATGGATCTCAGATGGTAATTTGATTAAATTCCCGGAAATCTAAACAGGGACGGAGACCGCCATATTTCTTCTTCATGAAGAAGAACTCTGCCACCACAGGCGAAGATGAGGGTCTGATATGTCCCTTCTCCAGACTCTCCGCAATGAAATCCTTTATGGCTTGTCTCTCAGGGCCAGAAAGATTATACAGTCTGGACTTTGGTAGTTTAGCTCCGGAGTCAGGATAATAGGACAGTCATATGCACGATGAGGAGGAAAATCCTGACACCTCTTCTCAGAAAAAATGTCCTCAAAACCAGACAAAAACGCAGTTAAGGTCTCCGTAGAGACTGCAGAAAGGGAAATGTTTAGGCAGTTCTCATGACAGTAATCTCCCCATTCAACAATTTCCCTGGATTGCCAATTGACTATCGGATTATGTTTCACCAACCAGTGTAGACCAAGTACAATCAGAATGGGAAGACCCTCCAGGACATAGCAAGGAATTATCTCACAATGAACATGTGGCGCCCCTGAGGGTTCGACAGCCACAGGAATGCTGCACTTCTCTAATGGAGTGTGGTGTTCCTCCTCTGAGGTAAGCCCAGTGTGATAGTCGTGACCCACCCTTGCATCCAACACCACACCTCTCCACCAGAGGGAGCTAGTATGCACTAGGTGCTGCTCCCCTGGTTACAGGGAGACTGGGGACCACAATGTGGTAGGAACCAGTTAGTGGGTGAGGGTGGAGGACTTACAAGTTAGTTACACTTTAGATTTCATATTTAATAGAAAGCCATCTTTGATCTTGGTCTTTTTCATCCTAGTTAGTCGGTTCTTCGGCTGTACTCTGTGCTGTCAAACTACTGTGTGTTAAAGTGACTTCCCTCCGGGAGCGCAGATCCTGTGTGGGCCTGCACCGGTAAGGGACACAGCCCTCGTACCCTGGCCTTGGGACGAGAGGTAGGTTGTAGACAAGGAATGTCTCAACCCGGCCAAGGACCAGGATCAAGAAGGCCCGGGAGCTTTAGAGTGTGGCTCCCCAGCAAATGGGTCCCGGGGAGGATGCAGACGGAGCGGAGCACACCACCTGTCCTCGCCTACCTGATCTATTCAGAGGGATTCCGGCTGCAAGAGGCCCCCGACACCCGACCTTGTACTCTATGTCCTGGACGGGAAAGCCCGGTTAGGCCCTGAGGATCCCACCGGGCATCGGATGGAGAGGAATTGCCATCCGTGCCCTAGTCCTGAGAGGAGCTCAGAGGGAGACCTGGCCTATCTACACATGCACAGACGGGAAAGGGTGAAGTTTGTAGTGCAGGAACACTCTGGTGTAGGGTCGCTACCGAACACTGGACTTTCTCGGAGGTAGTCGGACCCCGTCCCTGGTGGCCGCAGGACTCCGCGGGGAGCAGGGAGTCGCCTTCCCGCTGTCATCTCTAAAGTGAGTAAAGCCTTGGAAGCTCACCCCTATGGCCTCCGGACTGTTCATTATGCGCCATACCATGCGACGCGGTGCCCGTACTCCTCGCACTACTACCCCCTCCATCCTGTCTGCCTGCCCTGAGGCCCTGCTCCACCTGTGGGGAGCAGTGAGAACTTTGGCCGCCATGACACCGGGCCTCAGCGGACTTTAGCGGTGCTGGTGACCCTTCACCAGGCACCACAGGTGGCGTAGTCATTAAATAAAGCTACTCAAACCCGGACGAGCCCACAACCTCTTCCTTTTCATGTGACGGCCCTGAGCACGGGTCGGGCCCACGGCTGCATCCCACCTCTCCATCACAGGGCCCGACACCGAATCCCCCAACACGCAGGGTAAACTCAAGACTAAAAGGGCTCTTTTGAGAATTGAGGCGTCACAACCTGGCGTAGTCAGCAGGATCACGTGCCCGCAGCAAAGGAAGAAGTGCCCATTGCTATCGGGTACTGTGTGCCTTACACCTTGAACTGTTGTTTTACACTTAAAATGGCGCCCGTCCAAGAAGAACAGGCGCCATAATGCTGTAAAAAGACTGCCTTTGAACGCCTCCCATCGTGAGCTGGGCTCCCGCTTGGCGCCAAAAATGTGGACTGCCCCTTCCATCAGAGACTGTCCGCGGGGTAATGCCCATCAAACTGGATGGGCTGAATGAAGGCGGGCCTGTCAGCATTCCGCCCAGGAACCACCCCGAAAGAGGAGGAAGAAGCAAAGCAGCAAGGTGCGGCCATTGCAGTCCGAGCTTGGCAGTCAACAGAGGCAGACATGGATGCCTCTGGGGAGCAAGACTACGTGTCTACTGAACCCGGTTCAGGCCCTTCACCCGGCAGAGAGCAAGGCGGCAGCGTGTTGACCCCGGGAGATATTGCATTTCTCCAGCAGGAAGCTCCGGAATTCCTAAGAAGGCAGAGAGAGGCCCAGGAGGCGGCGATGGCTGCGTGGCGGGAGGAGATGCTGCTGCGTATCTGGGACCGCCGCCAAGGAGTAGAGGTCCCAGGACAAGTCGACTCGGTGACAGAGGTCGAGAGCGGCCCAGCGGCGGGTGAGTGTGCAACCCCTGCCCCGGCTGCAGAGCCTACCGTGACTATTCTGGACCTCATGACGGAGTACCTAATTCCCCACGCGGTCACCTGGGAGCAGGCGTTGGCTCCAGAGCTGCAATCGGCAGCTGTGGGTGGGGACCTGCGATGCCACCCAAATCCTGATACGGAGGTGCCTGAAGCTGCGGAGGAAACTACAGGCTCCAACCCGGACTGGTCCGCGTCTACAGAGGACTCGCAGCAACCTGTTCTAACCCTGCTTCCCGCACCAGCAGTAACCTGGCCCGAGGCTGAGGAGTGGGCCTGGGAAAACCAGGGGGGGCGACCTAATGGGCTTCCCCCGGGAGACCCAGGCTGAAGCGCGGAGGAGGAGCCAGTGGTGCAGCGACCAGATATTCCAGCTCGCATGGGAGCAGCGTCAGGGGGAGCAGCGCTGCGAGCGCCTCGAGGTCAGGACCAAAGCTGCTAAAACTCGGGCGCTTCAGGATGAGGCCACCTGTCCCAGTCCCCGGTACGAAGGCCAAGTCGTCCGTTTTCATCATGAGGCGGGGTGGGGGTTCATCCGGTGTCCCCAGTTACAGGATGATGTGTTCGTCAGCCGGCGAGATGTTGAGCCGCGCCTCAAGAAGGGATACCCTGGTCGGAACCTCTTTCCGGGCGACACAGTGACTTTCTCTCGCCACCAGGGGGAGCGTGGGTGGTACGCCCTGGACATACACAAAGTGTCCGGGAGCGACGCCACCCTGCGCTCAGCCTCAGGGAACCGGCTAGCCTCCGTCGGGAGGAATGAGCCCTTTCCAAGAAGACAGCCCGAGGTTTAAAGCAGCCCCCGGCTGTTACCGTTTGTTTGCAAGTTTAATCTGTTGACTTTCTTCTATTATTGTTTGATTTCTACCCGGTTTCTAGAGACACGTGTCCCTGCGGACTAACAGACGGACTCTTTCCCCTTGTACATAGTTTGCATCTTTTTAGGTGCTCCATATTGGTTTTATACAAAACCGCGGATACGCTCTACCTCAAAATTTCAGAAGAAAAACCTGAGGGTGGCTCTCCGGGAGGTCCAACTCGGGATCTTCATGCCCTGCAGCCACCCCAGGGCCAACATTGGGGGTTTAGGACAGGTCCCTTGCACTTCTGAACTGACTCTGCGTCTTTGCACCTTAACCTGTCTGTTTGCACTAATGTCTCTGGAAAAATGCTAGCACTTTTATAATTTTATAATTTTATACTTTTGTATTTTTATGCCTGTTATGCAACGTTTAAGATAGTTGTGTTATTATAAAAAGAAAATTTCCTGGGTGTTACTTCTTTTGCAGCCCGCGGACGTGCTGTGTTTTACCAGGGGGGAATGTGGCGCCCCTGAGTGTTCGACCGCCACAGGAATGCTGCACTTCTCTAATGGAGTGTGGTGTTCCTCCTCTGAGGTAAGCCCAGTGTGATAGTCGTGACCCAACCTTGCATCCAACACCACACTTCTCCACCAGAGGGAGCTAGTATGCACTAGGTGCTGCTCCCCTGGTTACAGGGAGACTGGGGAACACAAAGTGGTAGGAACCAGTTAGTGGGTGAGGGTGGAGGACTTACAAGTTAGTTACACTTTAGATTTCATATTTAATAGAAAGCCATCTTTGATCTTGGTCTCTGGTCTCTGGCAGTCTGTCTGTCAAGCGGTCTTGGTTGCTGGCAACTGCTGTGTGTAATGTGACCTCCCTCCGGGAGCGCAGATCATGTGTGGGTCTGCACCGGTAAGGGACACAGCCCTCGTACCCTGACCTTGGGACGAGAGGTAGGTTGCAGACAAGGAATGTCTCAACCCGGCCGAGGACCAGGATCAAGAAGGCCCGGGAGCTTTAGAGTTTGGCTCTCCAGCAAATGGGTCCCGGGGAGGATGCAGACGGAGCGGAGCATGCCACCTGTCCTCGCCTACCTGATCTATTCAGAGGGATTCCGGCTGCAAGAGGGGTACCGGCCCCCGACACGCGACCTTGTACTCTGTGTCCTGGACGGGAAAGCCCGGTTAGGCCCTGAGGATCCTACCGGGCATCGGATGGAGAGGAATTGCCACCCGTGCCCTAGTCCTGAGAGGAGCTCAGAGGGAGACCTGGCCTATCTACACACGCACAGACGGGAAAGGGTGAAGTCTGTAGTGCAGGAACACTCTGGTGTAGGGTCGGTACCGAACACTGGACTTCCATGGAGGTAGTCGGACCCCCGTCCCTGGTGGCCGCAGGACTCCGCGGGGAGCAGGGAGTCGCCTTCCCGCTGTCATCTCTAAGTGAGTAAAGCCTTGGAAGTTCACCCCTATGGCCTCCGGACTGTTCATTATGCGCCATACCATGCGACGTGGTGCCCGTACTCCCCGCACTACTTCCCCCCTCCATCCTGTTTGCCTGCCCTGAGGCCTTGCTCCGCCTGTGGGGAGCAGTGAGAACTTTGGCCGCCACGACACCAGGCCTCGGCGGACTGTAGCGGCGCTGGTGGCCCTTCACCAGGCACCACAGGTGGCGTAGTCGTTAAATAAGCCACTCAAACCCGGATGAGCCCACAACATCTTCCTTTTCATGTGACGGCCCAGAGCACGGGTCGGGCCCGGGCCACGGCTGCATCCCACCTCTCCATCACAGGGCCCGACACCGAGGCCCCCAACACCCAGGGTAAACTCAAGACTAAAAGGGCTCTTTCGAGAATTGAGGCGTCACAAACAGACCCCACCCTCACTCTTACATTATGTACAATCTGAGTAAGAGCTTTCTGTGCAAGTGGCGCCAAGTCAATGGCATAAATCTATATATATAATCGTCTTATCCCGTCTGTCTGTATGTCTGTCTGTCTGTCTGTCTGTCTGTGTGTCTGTCTGTCCAGGAAATCCCGCGTCGCTCATTGGTCCGCCAGCACAATACTGTTTAACTTTGGCCGCAAGATCAGTGATTGGTCACGGGCCAAGTCGGCGACCAATCACCGATTTGTGCGGCACATTTAAATAGCGGCCGCGACCAATTGGATGTCAGCGCCGCTCCCCGATCCTCCCTTCACACCCTAGCCGCATGGATGTCAGCGGATACTTCCGCTCCGAGAACCCGGGACATGAGCGAGCGCTCGCAGCAGAAGTATCCCGACCCGCAGCGCCGCTCCCCGGTCCTCCCTTCACATCCTAGCCACTGATGTCCCCACAGTATCCGCATGGTGTTACAAAGGTCCGGACATTTGTGTTAAAAATCGCTGATTGGTCGCTGGCGCTGCTCGCGACCAATCACCGATTTGGGTGCCAAATTTAAATATCGGCCGCGACCAATCACCGATCTTGGCTCCACATTTAAACACCGCTGTACTGATTTGTCGCGGACGCTATTTAAATGTGCCGCCAAAATAGTTGATTGGTCGTGCACAGCGGTGATTGAATTTGCCGCCGAGATCGGTGATTGGTCGCGGCCGATATTTAAATTTGGCGCCCAAATAGGTGATTGGTCGCGAGCAGCGCCAGCGACCAATCAGCGATTTTTAACACAAATGTCCGGACCTTTGTAACACCATGCGGATACTGTGGGGACATCAGCAGCTAGGGCGTGAAGGGAGGACCGGGGAGCGGCGCTGCGGGTCGGGATACTTCTGCTCCGAGCGCCCGCTCATGTCCCGGGTTCTCGCAGCGGAAGTAGCCGCACAGGCAGCAGCGCTCCCCGGTCCTCACTAATACGATTCCGCTCCCCGCTCCTCACCAATACGATTCGCTGATTGGTCGCGCTCTCCGCACGCGACCAATCAGTGATCTTGGCGCTAAAGTTAAACACCGCTCTGCTGATTGGTCGCGGCCGCTGCCCGCAACCAATCACCGATTTGGGCGCCACATTTAAATAGCGGCCGCGACCAATCACCGATCTTGCCGCCACATTTAAACACTGCTGTGCTGATTGGACGCGTCCAATCACCGATCTTGCCGCCACATTTAAACACTGCTGTGCTGATTGGACGCGTCCAATCAGCGAGATTGGCGCCAAATTTAAGCAACGCTCTGCTGATTGATCACGGTCGCTGGCCGAGATCAATCAGCAGTATTGGCGCAAAATTTAAACACCGCTCTGCTGATTGGTCGCGGTTGTCGGCCGTGACCAGTCAGCAGTATTGGCGCCAAATTTAAACCTCACTCTGCTGATTGGTCGCAACCACCGGCCGCGACCAATCTGCGTTTTTTGTGCCAAAGTTAAACAACTCTCTGCTGATTGGTCACGGTCGCCGGCCGCGACCAATCAGCAGCATTGGGGCCAAATGTAAACCCCGCTCTGCTGATTAGTCGCGGTCGCCGGCCGCGACCCATCAGCATTATTGGTGCCAAATTTAAACCCTGCTCTGCTGATTGGTCGCGGCCGCCAGCCACGAACAATCAGCGAGATTGGCGCCAAATTTAAACACCGCTCTGCTGATTGGTCACGGCCGACAACCGCGACCAATCAGCAGTATTGGCGCCAAATTTAAACCTCACTCTGCTGATTGGTCGTAACCACCGGCCGCGACCAATCTGCGCTTTTTGTGCCAAATTTAAACACCGCTCTGCTGATTGGTCGCGGCCGGCGACCAATCAGCGATTTTGGCGCCAAATTTAAACCCCGCTCCACATCACTCTGCTGATTGGTCGCGGTCGCCGGCCGCGACCAATCAGCACTATTGTCGCCAAATTTAAACACCTCTTTGCTGATTGGTCGCGGTCGCGACTAATCAGCGATTTTGGTGCCAAATTTAAACACCGCACTGCTGATTGGTCGCGGCCGCCATCAGCGACCAATCAGCGAGATTGGCGCCAAATTTAAACAACGCTCTGCTGATTGGTCGCGGTCGCCGGCCTCGACCAATCAGCGATTTTGGCGCCAAATTTAAACAACGCTCTGCTGTTTGGTCGCGGCCGGCGACCAATCAGCGATTTTGGCGCCAAATTTAAACCCCGCTCTGCATCGCTCTGCTGATTGGTCGCGGTCGGCGGCCGCGACCAGTCAGCAGTATTGGCACCAAATTTAAACACCGCTCTGCTGATTGGTCGCGACTAATCAGCGATTTTGGTGCCAAATTTAAACACGCTCTCCAGTCCTCACTAACACGGTTCGCTGATTGGTCGCCGCCGCCGCCCGCGACCAATCATCGATATTGCCGCCAAATTTAAACACCGCTTTGCTGATTGGTCGCGGTTGCCGAATGCGACCAATCAGCGATTTTGCCGCCAAATTTAAACACAGTTCTGCTGATTGCACCCGGTCGGCCGCATACCTATTCTAGAATACCCGATGCATTAGAATCGGGCCACCATCTAGTAGGAATAGGCTTAGATAAAGTACAGCAAGCAAGACCACAAGTTCTGACACACTCAGCATCAACCATGCTGACTCCAGCTCCACTGTCGACAAACAGAAATTTTCTCAGTCCTGCTCTCTAGCACCACTTCTGCTGTCAGGACAAACTGAGAATTGCAGGTTGACAACAAACACCCCCCCACACCACGATTATCCAACACCAGACTACAAAGGGTTAATCGAGTTTCATTTTGCTTAGGAATCGAGGGACAGGCCCTTCTTCTTGCGGACCTCAGGGGAAACATGCAACGCAGAGGCACCCCCTAACTGCATGGGTTCTTCTAACTCCGCAATTACTGGCTCACCCCCAGACCAACCCCCCCCCCCGCAAAGAGGCATTATCCCGAAAAGGGGGCTCCGGAGAATGTGGTCTAACCCACCTATCCCGAAGCTGTCTATTAACACGTATAGCCAATGAAATAGCAGACTCCAAGGCCACCGGGGTTTCGTACACTGCCAAGGCATCTTTCAGCCTTTTAGTAAAGCCCTGACAAAATTGGCTTCTAAGAGCCGGGTCATTCCATGTGGTATCAGTTGCCCATCTACGGAATTCGGAGCTATATATCTCCACTGACCGATTCCCCTGCTGAAGGCGATGCAGCCTTTACTCAGTCAAGAATATTCAGTCAGGATCATCATAGATGAGTGCAGGAGACCCAAAAAAAACCTCTTCTGACTGGAGAAAAACAGAACCCTGTGGCAAAGAGAAAGTCCAGGATTGAGGATCTCCTTGCAACAGTGAGATCACAATCTCCACTCACTGCTCCTCATGTCCAGAGGAGTAAGGACGAAGTTTAAAATATAATTTGCAAGCTTCTTTGAATACAAAAAACTTGTCCCTATCTCCTGAAAACCTGTCCGGGAGGGCAATTTTGGGTTCAAGCTGGACCGGCCTACCCGCAGAGTCCCCAACATTAGGAGTCTGCAGCCGCTGCCATTCTCTATGAACCTCAGAGCTAAGGTCAGTCACCTCCAGTGACAGTCTATGCAGCTGCTTTGCCAGCATTGCAACAGGATCCATGAACCAAGGGAGAGGGAGAAAGAAAAGAAAAAAAAAACATAAAAAAAACACACACAAAAAAAACACGTGTCAGGTTTTTTTTTGTACGGTTGGTGATAATGTCATGCAAGGTGAAGGAAGGAACAAGTTTACAATGATGGGAAGTGGGGGAAAGGAGCCCAACAACTAAGGAAAGTGGAGACCCATAGGCAGATCTAATATCACCCTGACTACCCTATCGTCCCTATATAGGTTTTGCATCTATCGTCGAGCAGGAAACCTAATCCCTGAATGTCCCTAGAGCTAGGCCCTATGTAGGGAGGGGATGGGGTGAACACTAGTCAGGCCCCACTGTAACTAAAGACAACAAGGTAAACAAACAAAGGGGATACACTTAGCTTGAGAAGACACCAGAAAGAAAACACCAACTGTCCTCCAAGGGAAGTACAAGAAGAAACTAGCCAACTACTAGTACTCCAGGCATGGACAGAGAAACATAGAACTATCACCAGCGACTCTCTGGAGACACTGACAGTTTTTAACTAGCAAGCAAGGGTGTGTCAATTAGCAGCAGAAGGTGGAGGTCGCTGCTGGATCCTAAAGGAAGAAGGATATCACTACACTACAGAAATGAGCGGATCAAGAAGGTGTCTACAATGCCAAGCGCAGTGACCTTCTACAGCCGGATCCAGAGCGACTGTCTTTAACACTTGATACACCCGGGACACATTATTACGGGATAATGGACTGGAGACAGGACGTTATTACAAGATAATGGCCAGAATGAGGAACATACATTAATAGTTTATGGGGAAAGTGGGGGCCATAATTATTGTAGGGGTCAATTGGGGGACATTATTACTGCATTGTGGCAATAAAAAAGGAAAACAATTGTGAAAATTATAAAAAAAAATAATTTTTAAATAAATACATTTTTGACTAGTAAGTTGAAAAAAGTGTCTAAAACACATAATAAAAGTGGTGCAAGACAATTTTGCTAGAACTTGGCTGTATTTATCCAGGTAAATGTCCCATCCTTGTTCTCTTTTACAACTGATGCTACAAGATCTGCACTAAATGAATACAGTTTATGTAGTATGTGTGAAACCAACATTGCTGTCTCATGAATACGATAGTTTCCGATAAGTACAGGACCCCAGGGCCAAATAGAAAAATTTATATATAAATTAATATAATTGGCTGCTTGGCATCTATAGAGCCATCAGCTTATTTTCATTGTCACTGTATGTTATAATGAGCGCCTTGTGTAATTTTATCATTGAACCTTTGTCTATTTATAAATCTTGTTAGTATATTAAAACCAGTAATTTTATGATAAATCACTGCATTACTATATGTAGTATAGAACTTCCTTTGACACATGAGCAAGGTCGAATTGAGTGCCAGCAGAGAACCCAAACTCTTGTAATAAATGCTGTCCTTATAATGAGACAGTGCCCAGGAGAAGTTAACCATAGAGCTGATTTTGGAGCTATTTACTATTTTAGAGGTTTTTTTTAGCATTATATTTGTAATGATCCACATTTAGTCTATTAATGCCTACTAAACTTTATTAGTTACATGTCCTGTGCATACAAGACTTAAAGGGGACCTCTCACATCCCAAAACACTATTAACCTGCAGATATTGGGTTAATCTTCAGGTTAATAATGTTACAAAGCTACCCAGCCACCGCACTGAGTGCTGCCAGGAGGAAGTGTACTTTATTCCTCCTGGCAGCCTTCGGCTTTCAGTCATAGGGCGTGGTTTCAGTAACCGCTCAGTACAAAGTGATTGGTGGCTGCAACCATGTCCCGGCACTGACTGACAGCCTACTCAGCATTGTTTGAGTACTGAACCGGCTGTCAGTCAGTCCTGGGGCATGGTTACAGCCGCCGCTCATTAGGTATTGAGCGGTGACTGAAACCGTGCCAGCCGCATCTCCATGACTAAAAGCCAGAGGAAATTTATTTCCTCTTGGTAGCTGAACTTTCAGTACAGTGGCTAGGCAGCTTTGGAGTGTTATTAGCCTGTAGACTAACCATATATCTGCAGATTAATAGTATTTTGGGACAAGGCAGGTACCCTTCAAGTGGACATGCCCAAGTTCTATATATATAGAAACTGAAAAGAATTCACTGCAACCTTCATAGAAGCCAGATCCGACACTGCTTGCAAGTTTAAAATCCAGTATATAGAATGCATATTATAGTATAATAAAAAAATAAAGAATATTAAATGGACCTTTTTTAACTAAAGACTCTCCCGGGAGTAATCTTTAAAAAAAATTCACTATAGGAGAAGCTTCCAGGATCAAGCATAACTACGTGGAGTATTCAACACCCACCAGGACATTAAGGGAATTATGCTGTTATCATAGCGGAGCTCAATCCTGAGCAGCATACCATGAATGTTGCCACAGCAAGTAGATAAAGCCTGCTTGGAAAAGAGTGCAAAGAATTTTGGAGAAATTCCTCTCTCAAGCTACAGGGACTTGAATAAGCACAATTCACATAGCAGCTTAGCACCAAAATAGAAAAAAAAGGGGACAACCTGGAGATGGATACTGGTGATCGCCACATGTACAACACAATGTTATCTGCAATTCTGATAAGATTTGTAAACATTAACCTGTATCTTCATGAATAATATTACCATCTCATAAAAAGAAAAAAAAACTTGTACATCCAGTTTAGTAATCCTTTGTATTGTTTGCTGAAATTTGAGCCCATGATTAATTAGTTCTTTTAGAATTAATTTTTAGACTACATGCTGCCTTTTTGTAGAGATGATATATTCTATATATTCTATTAACAATAATAATGCTGATGGCAAGCTAGTAAACATGTCAAACGTTGGGAAACTCTTTTTGAATGGTACATATACTTATTGTATTGACAAGCTATCATTCATTTTGTGTCAAGATAAAGTCACGTATTGGTGACTGGAAATAACTCATACTTGCCAACTTTTCCAATGCCACTTTACAGGCTTTCCGCTTTCTAGACTCCTTCCTTGCTCTGTTGCTTACCCACCAAATGTGCGTTTGGATATTGGGGTTCCACCTGATGGATTACACACAAAAATCTTGAGGGAGCAGCTCCTGAGAGATTTTTGAAAGAGTTTGGGAGGTTTTCCTTTTTACAGGTGAGCCCCTGTAAAGAGTTGGTAAGTATGAAATAACTGCACATCCAAAAAATGTGACTCTGATAAGAATGAATTAAGATTTGGGGGTTATACTTTGGCAGGAACCTTTTCTTTTATAGAAAATGTCTGTAGCTGTGTATTTTTAACAATGACTGGATCTTGATTTGAATTTTTTTAATGTAGCCATTTGATCTAGTCAGTAGATAATCTGGACTCGGATGAGGCCCCTTAAATGAATCACTTATTCACTATACTTATTCTTTTTTTCAGTAAAAAAAAAAATGTAAAGATAAAGTAAAGATAACACTAAAAAGAAGCATGACACTATACACTAAATTTCAATAGAGAAAGAGATGTGTAGATGAGGTAAAATTTGAATTCGCTTGTTCGCACGTTTTTTCCCCAGGAACTTTGATTCAAGAAGAAGTTATTCTCCACAAATGTAATGTCCATTATTGTACTCTGTGATCTCTCCAGACTCCAGAGAATAATAAACATAATATGTAAAAAATAAAAAAAACCTTTATACTCACCACCACTCACCTCTCTGGCCCCTCTGCTCTTCACTGTCATCCGTCGGATCCCCTTCGCATCTTCTGATTCCCCCTACTTGCACTGAAATCTTCCAGCTCTGATGAGACACAGGAGGGTTCTGCCCAAGCTTGCGAAAGTTTACGACGTCACAAAGCGGGCCATGACATTGCACGTGCCATGCGCCAAACTATCCCGGGTCTCATCTGAGCCAGAAGTTTCGACCCCGTGGGATTTCCACATTAGTGAAAGAAATTAGATGATGTGACGTAGACCAGACGGGTGACGATGAAGAGCTGTGGGGAATACCCTATTTTGGGAACTAGACCCCTCAAGGAACTTCTCTAGATGTGTGGTGAGCACCCTGAACTCCCAGGTGCCTCACATAAGTTTATAATGTAGTGCTGTGAAAATAAAAAAATCGAACTTTTTCCACAAAAATGATCTTTTAGCCCCAATTTTTTTATTTTTTCAAGAGTAAAAGGAAAAAATGGACCCCAAAAACTGTTGTGAAATTTCTCCTGAGTATGCCGATACCCCATATGTGGGGAAAATACACTGTTTGGGCGCACTGCAGGGTTCAGAAGGGAAGGAGCACTGTGTGACTTTTCGAACACAAAATTGGCTGGAATCAAGAGCGGATGCCATGTTGCGTTTGGAGAGCCCCTGATATGCCTAAAAAGTGGAACCCCCCCACAAGTAACCCCATTTTGGAAACTAGGCTCCTCAAGGATTTTATCAAGGGGTATAGTGAACACTTTGAAGCCAGAAGTACGACACAGAATTTGATAGCATTAGGTTATCATATTTAATAAGTTGTCACTACTTGAGTTTGCATTGGGTACCCATCCTGCATGTTTCACGGTTCTTAGACACCCAAAAAAAAACATGTGAGGATCGCTCGTGCATGGCATCAAATCCCGATATGTTTTTTTTTACTGTATAACAGCCGCAAAACATATGGGGCTGAGACTCGAGCATGTCATTCGAGCACCTGTGATACTCGATGCATAACCAACCACCCAATGCCAACTCAAGTAGCGAGCACTTGCGGGCAACACTAGTCGCCATATCGTCATCTTTTTTTTTCTTTACTTTTGAAAAAATCCTAACCCTAACACAACCCCAACCCTAATACAACCCCAACCCTAATACAACCCTAACACAACCCTAACTGTAGCACAACCCTAACCTTAGCCCAACCCTAACCCTAGCCCAACCCTAACCCTAGCACAACCCTAACCCTATCACAAACCTAACCCTTAAACAACCCTAACCCTAGCACAACCCTAACCCTAGCACAACCCTAACAAAACCCTACCTTTTTTTAGGTTTTGGCGCTTTTACACAATAAAAGTATTTTATAGAAAAAATAATTTGTTTTGCATCGCTTTATTTTGAGAGCTATAAATTTTTTATTTTTCGGCTGATGTAGCTGTATGGTGGCTTGTTTTTTGCAAGATGACGTTTTCAGCGGTACCATTTTTATTTTATTTTGCCTTTTTGATCGCATTTTATTTCATTTTTTTGTTTGGCAGTATCATGATAAAGAATAATTTTTTGCTTCGTTTTTTTTATTTTTTACCATGTTCACTAAAGGGGTTAACTAGTGGGACAGTTTTATAGGTCAGGCCAATCCAGATGCAGCGATACCAAATACGACTTTCATTTTTTGCAGGCTTCTCGCTTGTATAGCATAGGGATGCAGTAGCATCCTGATGTTATGCAGGCTGTCAGCCCTGCAGACACAAGTTAGATAGATCGTGCACTGAGCATGATCTATCTAACTTCCTGATGCATAGTGACCTGGATGTCGTCATGACAACATCGGGTCACCATGGCAAGGATCGGGACCCCGCGCACTCAGCACAGGGTTTCCGATCCAAGGTAAGAGGGGCTCTCTAACCTCTGCCTGCTCCCGCAATGATACGATCGACTTATATTGCAGCATTTCGGGGGTTAATGTGCCGCAAGCGGTGCGGGACCATACTGGGAAAAGTTGTGGGACCGCTCCTGGCACATATTACCGGGTGTCAGCTGTTAGAATCAGCTGACATCTGGTGGCAATCGCACAGCCTCTGTGTGGGCGTGATCGCCGAGGCGTAATAATACATACCTGGTCATTAAGGCCCAGGTCTCAGGTACGTATTATTACGCCCCACGTCAGAAAGAAGTTAAAGAGGATTTAAAAGTGCCATCCAGAATAAATGCCAGTGTTGTTGCAACCCCACATACATGCCGAGATTCGTGTATGATCATCAGGTTTCATGCACATGTTGTGTTCTTTAGGTACTCATTAGCATAAAGCTGTAAGGAGACAAAACACTGCGGAACAAGAATGGCAAAGAAGTGTAACAGAGGGGGACCGGACTGGTGAGAACTCTGGGTCAGGTGATGCCAGGGAGACCAGTTCAGGAATAAAAGAGTGTGTGCACAACAGATGAGGTGATTTTGGCACCAAGAAGAGAGACAGATGGAGCTGCAGCAGCGTCCGGAATTCATGTGAGAAAGAGAAGTGCCACGCACTTACCCAGCTCAGACGTCGACGGTCAAGCCCCGAAGACTCGAGCAACATTAGTCAAGGTTCCCAGTTCAGATGTTGACAGTTAAACCCCGAAAACCTGAACAATGCTGGTCAAGGTTCCCAGCCCAGACATCAACAGTTAAACCCCGAAAACCTGAACAATGCTGGTCAAGGTTCCCAGCCCAGACATCGACGGTCAAGTGCCGAAGACCCGAACGACGCCGGTCAAGGTTCCCAGCCCAGACGTCAACAGTTAAACCCAGAAAACCTGAACAATGCTGGTCAAGGTTCCCAGCCCAGACATCGACGGTCAAGCCCCGAAGACCCGAGAGATGCCAGTCAAGGTTCTTCATGTGAGTGACGTTGATCCACAGGACGGGAGTGAATTACGGCGGCACGGTCCTCAGACGTGCGCGCCAGTGGCAGGACACCGCAGAACTTCTGGAGGTGTCAGATCGAAGATTCACGGTCGGGCCGGTAAACAGGAAGGATGCACAAGATGGGACGTTACCACTGGCAAGAACATATGGTATTGGGCGCAAATAGAGGGAAAGACAATAGTCAGACAGGGCCCAATAGACACCAGAGCAGCGCCCCGAAAGAGAATAAAGGGTGACAGGAGGAACAGGTGGTGATTTGTGACAGGAACAGAGTACTGGCAAGGATTTCTAAGACGGCCTCTCACCTGGTATAATTAATGACAATTTATTTCCTCTTCCCTCCGGTAGATCATTTTATACTACCCATTCCCTGAATTCTAGTGCATTCTTATAATTTATACTGTTGTGCCAATTCCTGCTATTTTACTGTTAAATATTGCAAACATTGTGATTGTATTATACGTGTCGTATCATTAATATTAGTTTGTTAAATAAAGGAAATAGACTGTTGCTTCGCCTGTGTCTCCGCTGTTGCATTCTGTTGCCTGCTAACAAAACTGCCATTCATGCATGCTTTTCGGCAGGTGTGGGAGGTTGTAACGTCATAGAAACCAATCACTTCCAATGTACAAGTCAGTGGCTATGCACTGCACCAAATAACACCTTTAATAAGCCTTACTGTACCTTGCCATGCTTCTGTATTATTCTTCTCTGCCATTTGCCGATGATCTAGCCTTTATAGTAACAATGGCAGAGATGCTGAGTGAAGCACTTGGAGTGTGTTCGCCCATCCGATCAAGTTGAGGGACAATAGTTCTGGCCCGTAGAGGTGCAGGATGGCGAGTCCATCGGGGAGATGACTCAGCAGACCAATCACAGAACAGGATTAAGACTCATCAGCTTTCCCATATGCCTCATTTAGCTTTTATGTTTCTTGCACCCTGTGCCAACTATTGTGTCTTATTGCTACTACCTGATGTCATATTCTGAACTATTCCCTAACCTAGCTGTGTTCTTGACTACACGCCTGCATATACCTGTGGATATCCACTTTGGTTTGACCTTGGACTCTTAGACCCTACATTTAGCTGTTAAACCATCTGCTGACCTTAACTTGATGGTTCATTAGCTCAGCTCATTCTACAAGTGAGTGACTACTCTGTAGATGCAACCTGGGAGCCCCTGCAGTGAAGTCCAGATCCTTGTAGAAGTGTTAATTGGAGAATACCAAGGAGCGCCTTAGACCAAACTAAATGGCCAGCACAAAACCAGACTGTGTAAGCCTCCTTCGAGAAGTATACTTCATTACAACTATTCTTTGTTCAACTAGGATATAAACTATCTGGCAGTCACTTATTCTGAGGACAATAAACATGCATTTTTGACCTCCAGATTTCTCCTAGTTTCCAAGATTTGGCTGCAGCAAGTATCTAAGGAGAGCTGGAGGAACTTGAGTATTGAAGACTCCTAGGCGTAGATAGTCTCTGATCAACTACCCCTTTTGCCATCACTATAATCTGTCCCTATATACACCCAAAATTGTGTTAAAAAGGGATCTAACAGAGAGGTGGTCTTCTCACAGAAGATGGCTAGTATGGATTAGGCCCCCTTCACATGTCCGGGTTTGCAGTATGTATTGTATCCGTTTTTTTTTCAGTGATGCCACATGTATCAATTAAAATCTATGATGCGGCACACATGTCCATGTGTACGCGCAGACCATTTGTCTGTGCAAATAACACGGAGACATGTCAGTTTTTGACTAGCAGCACAAATGACAAGGGCCAATAAAGTCTATGGGTCCGTGTAAAACACATACAGCGCACAGGTAGCATGCGACATCCGTGTGCTGTACATGTTTAACATTTCAAAGTATAGGAGAAGATTTGGAATTGATTTTTCTTAAGCCATGTAGGAAAAAAATGGATGACACACTGATGACACACTGATCCAAAGCACTAATGGAACACTGATGACACACTGATCCAAAACACTGATGGAACACTGATGACACAATGATCCCAAACACTGATGGAACACTGATGACACAATGATCCCAAACACTGATGGAAAACTGATGACACATTGATCCAAAACACTGATGGAACACTGATGACACACTGATCCAAAACACTGATGGAACACTGATCCAAAACACTGATGAAAAACTGATGACACACTGATCCAAAACACTGATGACACATTGATCCAAAACACTGATGACACACTGATCCAAAACACTGATGACACACTAATGGTTCACTGATGGCACACAGATCCAAACCACTGATAGCACACTGATCCAAAACACTGATGACACAATGATCCAAAACACTGATGGAACACTGATGACACACTGATCCAAAACACTGATGGCACATTGATCCAAAACACTGATGACACACTGATCCAAAACACTGATGGCACACTGATCCAAAACACTGATGACACATTGATCCAAAACACTGATGACACACTGATGGTTCACTGATGGCACACAGATCCAAAACACTGATGGCACACTGATCCAAAACACCTATGGCACAGTGATCCAAAACACTGATGGAACACTGATGGCACACTGATCCAAACAGTGATGACACACTGAACCAAAACACTGATGGCACACTGATCCAAAACACTGATGGCACACTGATCCAAAACACTGATGACACACTGATGGCACACTGAACCAAAACACTGATGGCACACTGATCCAAAACACTGATGGCACACTGAACCAAAACACTGATGACATATTAATCCAAAACACTGATAACAAATTGATGACACACTGATGGCACACTGATCCAAAACACTGATGACACTGGTACTGTTTTTTGCAGTACTGGTATTATACGGATTACTGAAGGGGACCTAAGGCTACATTCACACGTTCAGTATTTGGTCAGTATTTTACATCAGTATTTGTAAGCTAAGATCAAGAGTGGGTGAAAATACCGAAGTGATGACATGTTTCTATTCTTTTCCTCTGATTGTTCCTCACCTGATTTTCGCTTACAAATACTGATGTAAAATACTGAGCAAAAGCTGAACATGTGAATGTGGCCATAGACTGTATAACTTTCACTTGAAATCCAGTCTGGAGGAGGTGGTCTTCTCAAAGTTGTGATCTCAGTGTATATTAAATTCACTGAAGTTATGTAACATGGGTTAAATGCTAGAATATATTAGATAAAGACACTAATGATGCTGACTGGTGCTGACTGTTTTTTACTTGGTGTATTTTTTTTTTTATCTTTGCTTATTTGTTGCCTTTTTGCTGCACCAGTCAGTCTTTTATAGGCTGATAAATGGAGCAAACATCTTGCAAATGAACAGCTTAATATTATTAATTGTCATTTTAAAAAGAGATAGCCAGAAACTGTTCAAATGGAACAGATTATACCTTTAATTACATCCTTATTTCTGCTGATTTCTCACTTAGCAACCGCATTTTCTGTTTACTCTTTAATTGTTGTGTGCGCGAGGAACAGATGAATCACCGAAAACATGGTCAGTAATCAGAACTGCTTACAGATAGAAAATGTTCAAGAGGTTTTAATTTCTCCCTTTATTTTATTTATTTATTTTTTTTGCATTTTCAATGTATTTTCAATGTATTTTAAAGGCCGGCGTCCTATGTGTCCAAGTGTGAGAGGGCGAATATCAAAAACAGCCTACTGTGCAATGTATCTTGGGATTTAAAAAGTAATTTCATTATTATAAAGATTAAGTAGAAAAAAAAAATTCTTCTCTGTGAATCTGTACTAGCAACAAGCACTCAATTTCAAAGCCTCTAATCTTTTTTTTGTCCCCGTATTTGGTAGTGCATATCACTATCCAGCAGTTCCCGTTCCCTTGCATGTTCTTTATCTTTGCTCCGTTCCAAATCAGAAACATGAAAACGAATGTAGTTGTCCACAATGTAAATTATACTGACACATACGAGGCTGAGTGTATGTCTAATTATACATGTGCATTTCTCCCCAGTTTTATGTATATAAGTCTGATGAACACCAGCTTAGCACATGCTATTTTGACATATGTAATCCTGTAGATTTATTTAAACTGGTTAGTATTCAAATAATAAATGAAATATGGAAAATCAACCCATTTAATATGGAAGTAGAACATACAGAATTATCAGCATCTCTGCTGAATTTAAAATGGAAAATATATAGACAACTATTTTTACTATGACCTTTTAAGAGGGTTAAATCAGTATACTGGTATGAGTTTTTAGCTTAAAGCACTTTATTTTTTTTTTTTCTCAGTATTTGAGGGCAAAAAACTCAATGATATTTAGTGGTTAGCACTGCAGCCTTGCAGCACTGGGGTCGTGGGATCAAATCCCACCAAGGACAACATCTGCAAGGAGTTTGTATGTTCTCCCCGTGTTTATGTGGGTTTCCTCCGGGTTCTTCGGTTTCCTCCCACACTCCAAAGACATCCTGATAGGGAATGTAGATTGTGAGCCCCAATGGGGACAGAGATGATAATGTATGTAAAGTGGGCTATATAATTATAATCAGATATTCTACATAACTTATGTGTAGGATGTATCTTAAATCGTATCTACACTTTCACAAGAAAAAAATTATAGTACAAATCCCTGTAGCATAACCATTTTTCTACACCACTTTATTAGCAATTTCTGCCAGTAACCCACATTACATTACGGACGGCCAAAGTGATTGCTGAGGCCTGCACTAATCTATGTAACGCCAGGGTTGTAAAATTCTATAACGCTCGTTCCCACACTGAAATGGAAGTCTACCAGCAGGAAAAGGATGCTGCATATGTTAGTGTAACCAACAGCACAAACTATAGGATTCAGGTTACCGGCAAAAATCACTAACAGAGTGACTTAGAAGAATAATTATACTGCAATACATTTTCTTGTGAAATGTAGGTGGGCTTTATCCCCTTCACGACCGATGAGGTACATGTACTTCATTGGCCGTGTCCCTGCGTTTGATGCAGGCTCAGAAAGAGGAAGGAAATTGGTGTAAAAACAGCTCCAACTACCCAATGATATAAATACACAATGTATATAGGCAAGATTTTATTGATTAGAAAAAACACATACACAACAGATAAAAAAAAATAAAAGGAGTGGACAAAACCACAAAAACACTGATTTTGTTCTAATAGGCAAAAATACAGCGCTATAACAACAAATTCCCACCATATTTAAGCAAAAGGATAGGGGGATTGCAAATGGCCCGTAAAGGTATGCCATATACCTCAATTATATAGATTTAAGTAATGGAAAAAATATTACTCAAAAAGACATGATTCTAGAATATGGCAACCTATATAAATATGATTAGAATGCCCACATAATTAGATAATATA
Organism: Phyllobates terribilis; assembly: GCF_046119375.1. Lineage (NCBI taxonomy): Eukaryota > Metazoa > Chordata > Amphibia > Anura > Dendrobatidae > Phyllobates > Phyllobates terribilis. Next base: position 97,386,766 of record NW_027362768.1, on the reverse strand, counting down.
GGAATATAAGATCAAAAATTCACCGCACTTGGAATTTTTTTCCCGTTTTTCAGTACACTAAACCATGGGAAAAAACAAATGATGTAATTCAAAAGTAAAACATGTCAATGGCTGTTAAAAAAAAAAGGTGATGGCTCTTGGGAGAAGGGGAGAAAAAAAAAGCACAAAAAAAACAGAAAATTTCCCCGGGGCGAAGGGGTTGAAGGGAACCTGTCTGCAGGTTTTTACTATGTAACCTGACAGCAGTATGAGGTAGTGTCAGAGGCCCTGATTCCAGTGATGTGTCACTTAGTTTACTGGGTGCAGCAGTTGTGATAGTCACAGTTTTCTCTGCTGCAGATCTAGCAGAGCTCAGTTGTTAAGCTGTGTATAACCTTGCCAACACCACCACTTTCTGTGTACATTGTATAGTTGTAACACGGACACTTTAGATGGAGCGACACAGAAACACAGAGCAGCCAATATGGGGTTAATAAACAGGGGAAGTTTATAATAACAGGGTAAATCTCCATGCAGGGAGTATCAGGGGAAAAACAAGGGGAAAAACAAGGGAAAAGCAGGTAAAAGTCTATCACTGACAGTTCACAGTTTAACTGGATGTAGCAGAGTCAAACCGGTAATAATCAACAGTTTTTTTTTCATTTAGCTGACTCTCGCTCCTCACAAGGCAGATGCACGCTGATGCCGGTGTTGATTTTTCAGGCGTCCCCGCCCAAACAATGCTCTGTCTTCTGGCGGCAGCGGGCGGTCTCCGATTTTACCCGCTGGGCCCCTAGTCCATAACACGGCATCTCACGTGCCCGGCTCCACCGACCCTGCGTCTCTTCTCTAGTCGGCCTGATTCCTCCGATCCACTGCACTCGGCTCTTGCTCCTAGTCCAGGAGCCAGGAGCCTGGACCCTCTCATGCTGCTCTGCTGAGCCGGATCCAGCTCCGCTTTCCTGCGCAAAACGTACTCGTCTCTTCCTCCCTCTAGTCACACCAGGAGTCCCTCTGTCACCTGACCTCCCAGCTCTCTCTGTCCACACACCCCCTGCTTCCCTGTCACATGACTCCTCTGCTTGCAGTCTGTCTTCCCCCTGCAATAAGAGGTACGGCCCCAGCAGTTCTGGAACCCTTGCGCTGAAAGTACTTACACCCGGTCTTCCCCCTTACACTCCCGCTCTCCTTTAACTCACCATTCCACGGGCGAGAGTTCCTTCATCAAACGTTCACATTCTTGGACTTCCTGGATGATACGGTACCATATGAATTGATCTTGTTCGTAACGGTGAGGAGGCACTCCTGCTGTTGTCCGTTCTGAACGGCGTAACTAGGTTTGACCGATGGGGGGGTGCAGGGTCACTCGGATTTCCAATCTCCGCCTGCCCGGTGGCTTCAACTGATGTTATTCCCTCGCCGCCTGCACTGGGGACTGCAGGTAATCAAGTGCTGGGGCTCGGAGGTACAATCAACAATTCTTCTTCATCCACATCGTGGCTTGGGGCACCTGTGACAGGTCCCTCTCTAGAAGCAGGTGATTCTTCTCCACCCTCATCATCTTTAGACAGAAAGGGTCGCAGCATACTACTATGAACCACTCTGGTAGGGGCTCCTTCAGCCCCCTCGGGTTGAACTTCATACACAGGTCCTTCAGCGCCAATCCTGCGCTTCACTCGGTGCGGGGTCCGTTCCCACCGCCTACTCAGTTTGCCCCGGGGCCGCCTGTCCCGAACCAACACCAACTCCCCGGGCCTCAGAGCTGTCCCTCGAATAGGCAATGTCTCATGAAGTTTGAGCTCCTGAAACTTTTGTTGTACCAACCGTCGGAGGGTCTGCAGTCGATGCCGATGTTCTCGGACCCAGGAAGACACCCCCGTCCGTAGGTAGTCCTCCTCGGGGTCCAGCTCTAATTCGGTGATCTCTCGCCCCTTTCGTCCGAACAGCAAGGTATAAGGAGTGAACCCGGTCGTACTATTCACTCGGTTGTTGTAGACCCACACCAGCTCGGCCACAAACTCAGGCCATCGTACCTTCCGATCTTCCTCCAACGTGCGGAGCACTTGGATCAGTGTCTGATTAAAGCATTCACAGGCCCCATTTCCTTGAGGGTGGTAAGGAGTAGTCGGTGACTTCTCAATCTTGTACAACCGGTGCAGCTCTTCCGTCACCCGGCCTTGGAAGCAGGCGCTTTGATTGGAATGAATCCTCTTAGGGCAGCCGTACACCCAAATGAAGTCTCGGCAGATGGCCTGCGCAGCTGACTCGGCGGTCTGGTCTCTGGTCGGGGTCACTACCGCAAACTTGGTGAAGTGGTCTGTCATTACCAGGCAATGTTCCTACTTGAGATGCACCGGTCCAACAGTCAAATAGTCGATCATCAGCACCTCCAAGGGGGCAGAAGTCACAATAGTTTGTATAGGGACCCGCTGCTCCGGGGGCTTTACCAGCTCACAGCTCCGACATCTTCGACAAGTGTCTTCTATTGTTGCTCGCAGTCGGGGATGATACACCAGCCTCTGCAACCACTGAAACGTCTTCTCTGGTCCGAAGTGAGCCCCTCGTTCATGAACCTCCTTAGCCACTACTCCGACCAACTTCTCTGGGTTCACCACTTGCCAGGTGGTCCCGAACTCTCGCAGTAGCTGCACCCGTCGGTACAGCAGCCCGTCTCGCAAACACAGTCTCTCCCATTGTCCCAGTATTTTCAGTGCTCCCGAGGACAGGGTACTCCTCTCTTCTCGACTGGGTACTTGCCGCAAAGCCACCCATTGACATAATTGAGCAACTTCTCTGTCAGTCTGTTGAAGTCGGATCCAGTCATCTCTTGGCCGTCCTAGTACTTGTGCCAGTGGTCCCACGAAACTTCGGAAGCTAGGGGTCCCATCCGCCTCCAAATCTTCATCGTGGTCATGATCAGGCCGTTCATATGTCACTCTGGAGAGGGCGTCAGCGTTTAGGCCGGTAGACGATCTTATAACGATGCCTGGCCATGCGGGCCACCCACCGCTGTTCCAGGGCCCCCAATTTCACATTCTCCAGGTGGGCCAGTGGGTTGTTATCTGTTCTCACCAGTACTTCGGACCCGGACAAATACTCCGCAAACTTCTTGGTCATTGCCCAAACCAGAGCCAGCAACTCTAATTTGAAAGAGGTATAATTATCTGGGTTCTTCTCGGAGTCGTGAAGGGAGCGGCTGGCGTACGCAATCACGCGCTCTTTCCCCTCCTGTACTTGGGATAACACGGCTCCCAGACCATGTAGGCTCCCATCAGTGTGGAGTATGAAGGGTAGGGAGAAATCCGCATAGGGAAGTATTGGGGTCTTGGTCACAGCCATTTTTAGGGCACGGAAGGCATCTTCCTGGCTGTTTCCCCACCGAATCGCCTGATTCTTGGAGCCCGTCGGCACTCCCTTAAGTAGCTCCAGCAATGGGTTGGCTATGCGGGTGAAGTTCTTCACGAATCTTCGGTAGTACCCGGCAAGTCCCAGGAAGGCCCGAACGTCCTTCACTGTCTTCGGGGAAGGCCACTCCTGTACGGCGGCCACCTTTTCCTGGGTGGGTCTGACTCCTTCACCGGACACAGTATGACCGAGATATTCGATCTTTTTGCAGAACTGGTGGCACTTCTGGGGCTTCACCTTTAGGCCATGACTCTGTAGGCGACTCAGAACTTGCTCCAGTCGCTGGAGGTGCTCCTCGAAGGTGGCGGCATAGACAATTATGTCGTCAAGGTAAATCAGTGTCGCCTCGAAGTTCAAATCACCCAGGCACCTCTCCATCAGACGCTGGAACGTCCCGGGGGCATTAGTCAGGCCGAAGGGCATACGATTAAACTCGAACAGTCCCATGGGTAATATGAACGCCGTCTTTGCACGGTCATGTTCGGCCACGGGCACCTGCCAGTACCCACTGGCCAGATCCAAAGAGGAGAAGTATCTTTCCTTCCCTAAGGCCGACAGGGACTCTTCGATTCGGGGTGGTGGGTAAGAGTCCCGTACTGTACAGGCATTCAGCCGTCTATAGTCCACACAGAACCGCAGGGTCCCATCTTTCTACCGGACCAGGACAATCGGGGCTGCCCACGGACTCGGACTCTTCCGTATCACGCCATTCTGTAACATATGGGCTAGCATCTCCTTAACCTCTTTATACATCTGGGGAGGTATCTACCGGTATCTCTCCCGCACTGGAGCAGCGCTCCCCGTGGGAATCTCGTGGGTAATGGCTTCGGTGCAACCAAAATCATCCTCATGGCGAGCAAAGACTTCCTGGTACCGCTCCAGCACCTCCTCAGCCTGCTGCACCTGTCGAGGTGTAAGTCCCGTCAATTCAGCCCGCATTCGTTCTAGGATTCTTCGTCCCCCCTTCGCACTAGCCCGATGGGATTCTGGCGGCATGGTGACCGCCAGAGTCCAGGGGTCTCCTCGTACAGCGGACAGCTGTACCACATCAGGTCGCACCAACTTTTCTGGCATTCCCAGAATCTGGGCTATTTCCGCCCTAGGAGGGAGTGTGAGATCATGTTCGCCCAGATTAACACACCGCACTATAACATTGCGTTCGAACCACCAAGAGTCCGGGGGGTACTTTGTCCATCGATGTTGGTTCTATCTGAACTTCGACCCCCTCAAGAGGTGTGCAGGCCCGTGCGGGTAATGTGAGTACAGTTTGCCTGGGCGGTAAGGTGAGCGCCGCAGCTGCTGGCACTATTATTTTCCCCAGGAACTTCCCCTCCTTTGGGGAGTTCACGGTCCCACTGGTCTAGTCCCACTGGTCACTAAGCAGGATTTGCCCGATCTCTTTCAGCACATTCATTCCGAAGGTCACCGGGGGTCCACTTCCGGTTCCCCCTGCGACCAGGACGACTCCTTTTTTTCCCACATCTTTTCCACACACTCGGACCTTCATCCACACCACCCCTGCGACCGGCATGGGTAATTGATCAGCTGCCGTGAGTCTAATTACTCGTCCCCATTCAGGCCGCGCTATCTCAGGAAATCGCTGTTGAAAGTAGGCTTCTGTCATCGTAGTTACCTGGGATCCCGTGTCAATCAGGCAGTGAACAGCCTGACCGCTTATTTCGGCCCAGACAGTCGGGCTGCTGGAAACTAGGTCCTTGGGACTTCCTCTTTTTCTTTCCCCTTCCTCAGGCTCCGTGCTGTTTCCCCCGAACAAGGAGACCGCTAGTTTAACGGCTGCCGCGACAGGGCCCGCCCACGGCTAGCGCAGCCCTTGGCGTAATGTCCTGCGCCTCCACACTTCCAGCAGGTCGTGTCTCTGTCTGTGTTGGGCTGCCTCACTTCTCTACGGAACTCTCCTGCAGGGGGGGTCCTGAATACAATTCTTTCCATAACTGGGGCAATCGATCTGGGTATTTCTGGTGTCGGGGCAGGGGTCTTCTTGAGACTGGACCATTCATCTTTCATATCCTGTATCTCCTTTCGCATCTCTCGAGCCCATTCCGGTTCAGCTGCAGGCAGGGTGGCTACCTCATTACTCCGGACCAACCCTGCCAGGGCTGTCACCCCCATCTCCTGCTCTCTCACACGTGCCTCTGTTCCCACTTCTAGAAAAGTCATACGTGGGTTGGCGAGCAGGCGCTCCCGCAAGGCCTGCTTTAGCAGCACATCCCTGAGACCTGCCACAAACTGGTCCCTTAAGATCACGTCAGGGGGGCCCATTCCCAAATTCCCCATGTCGTCTTTTCTAGTGATATAGGCATGCACCCTCTGTAAGGCATTAACATACTGCGTCACAGTCTCCCCCTCCTGCTGCACTTGGTGAAACAGTCGTATCCTCAGCTCTCCTACATTGGTGGGATCCCCATGCATCTCCTCCAATATCCGCACCACTTTTTCTACAGTATCCCGGTCATGGGGAAGGCGGTACATCACGGATTGTCGGGCCTCGCCGTCCAGGGCCAGTAAGGCTATTTCGGCTTGCATAGCTGGGGTCATCGGATGCATACATAACATACTCCTAACTCTCTCAATCCAGTCCCACAGCATCATATTGTCCCCGGTGGTGAACTTTGGAAGATTGCTGAGCATGGCCCCCAGCGGCAAGCTAGATTTAGGGGCTCCCAGGATGGACTGCTCTGCAGTTTCTGTGGCATCCTGCCGACTACGCCAAATGTAACACAGGCACTTTAGATGCCGCGACACAGAAACACAGAGCAGCCAATACGGGGTTAATAAACAGGGGAAGTTTATAATAACAGGGTAAATCTCCACGCAGGGAGTATCAGGGGAAAAACAAGGGAAAAGCAGGTAAAAATCTATCACTAACAGTTCACAGTTTAACTGGATGTAGAAGAGTCAAACCGGTTATAATCAACAGTTTTTTTTTCACTTAGCTGACTCTCGCTCGTCACAAGGCAGATGCACACTGATGCCAGTGTTGATTTTTCAGGCGTCCCCGCCCAAACAATGCTCTGTCTTCTGGTGGCAGCGGGCGGTCTCCGGTTTTACCCGCTGAGCCCCTAGTCCATAACACGGCACCTCACGTGCCCGGCTCCACCAACACTGCATCTCTTCTCTAGTCGGACTGACTCCACCGGTCCACTGCACTCAGCTCTTGCTCCCAGTCCTGGAGCCAGGAGCCTGGACCCTCTCACGCTGCTCTGCTGAGCCGGATCCAGCTCCGCTTTCCCGTGCAAAAAGTACTCGTCTCTTCCTCCCTTTAGTCAAACCAGGAGTCCCTCTGTCACCTGACCTCCCAGCTCTCTCTCTCCACACACCCCCTGCTTCCCTGTCACATGACTCCTCTGCTTGCAGTCTGTCTTCCCCCTGCAACAAGAGGTACGGCCCCGGCAGTTCCGAATCCCTTGCTCTGAAAGTACTTACACCCGGTCTTCTCCCTTACATAGTGACTATAGAGAGCTTCTAATCAGTGGTGTAGTGTGCTTGGACTAGAAGGCTCCAAAGTAGCCTGTTCTTTTGTTATAATATCCTGTTGATAAAACACTGATTGCATTTAAACTTCAAAACAATGAGCATTTCATCATTTTTTTTTTTATCATTGGGCAGTGTGAAAATGAAAAATTACATTTACATACATGTTACAATAATAAGTAGATTTAGCTCAAAATGTTTCATTTTTACTATTTTTACTATCGGTGATAACTAATACCTCTAGGCATGCAAATGTTTCTAAGGCTGGAATGCAGTTTCTGTCGCAGATTTGAGCAAAAGCTAAAAGTATATACAAAATATTCTATAGTTCCCTTATACTTGTACCCTTATAATTCTTTTTTTTCTTCGCTCCTGGGTTTTCCACAAAAAACACCTTAACAAAGTTTGACAAAATGCAAATAGTCCATTCAGAAGAAAGAAAGCAAGAGGACTTGAACTCTAGTGCCACTTATTGGAAGTAGCAATCCTAAACGTGAATATGGACCCTTCCCATGTGACTAAAGAGGCTATTTGAATATTTAAATTCCCAGACGATTATTACAGGGCCTATGGTCTCCTTACACTGGCTTTGCACTCTTCACAAGGTGAAACGTTCCCCTTTAATATTAACTAAGAAATTGCTAAATATTGACCGTTAATGGGCTGCTAGGAATCCATGGGGAAGTTGTATTACTTGCAGCTTTTTACCTCCATGCCAAGCTCTTGAAGAGTTCAGCCCATGAGAAAATGTTAGGAAATTTCAAATTACCCATTTTTATTCCCTAAAATTTAATTCAAAATAATTCTAACTTTAATTTATTTTTCTTAAAATTAAAGATAGATTTTAAAGATAACCTGTCACTTGCTTAAAAAAAAATGAGTTAAATACCTTGTAAAACTCTCTGAGCCGAGGTTTTTGACTCACATTTTTTCAGCGAGTGACAGGTCTTCTTTAAATGGCAGCATTATAACTTAAAGGGCAGGTCAGGAACTAAAATTTATTTTACTTTTAAATCACTATCTATTTAATATCATAATCTAATCTCTTTTCTAATTTACTTTAAGTACCGTCACTATTCTATCTAACTGCTTTATTTTTTTTTACTACTTCCTTTTTTATGACGCTATATTTGAGAATCTCAGTGCATGGTGGGATAGTCAAATGAGTTGTCACCAGGGGGCAGAGGCTGCAGTCACTACCACAGCCCCTGCCCTCTCCCTGAAATAAAGTGTCACCAGTTAGGTCCGTCCAGTCCCTGATTTAATGAACATGAGACGGTTGTCAATTCCGACTTATGCTCAGTAGATTCTTGTCACTGTGTAATCTGTTTTTTCTTCATGCTGGGTATTCTTCCTACAACGTATACTGACAGTGTGCTCTTTTGGCAGCTCATTACTTCTGATCAGAGCGCACTGTCACTGTGCATATTGAATACACTGAGCATACGTCGGAATTGACAACTGACGCATGCTCAATAGAGCAGGAACTAGTCCAGCCACTGAAATGGACGTCACTGATGATGCTTCATCTCAAGGAGGGGGCAGAGGCTGCGGCAGTGACCTCTGCTCCCTGATGATGACTCGTTTCACTATCCCAGCATGCACTGGGATTCTCAAACAAAGCGTTATCAAAGAAGAAGTATTAAAAAACCAAAACAGGTAGAATAGTGAAAGAACGGTAAGGAATTTTTAATAAAATTACATTGTAAAAGAGGTTAGATTATGACACTAAATAGATAGATAAATTTTAGTTCCAGACCACCCCTTCAAACTCTAATATCCCATAATGTGTCATATGTAGCTTATATCTAACGTGACCCAAGTTCAGATAGAATATTTCTAAATAATTGCTTTTAGAAATGAACCCACTTTTATTTCCACGTTTCATATCTTTACAAGTGTAGTATTGAAATGTAGAAGCCCCGCACTTGCCAATCATATCTAATGGCTGCCTAGGAACATCAGCTCTACAATTTTTTTTTTTAGTCTCGCTATAACTGTCAGCTGATTGTAAGTTAATAAATATTATTCCAGAAGAGCAAAGTCTGGTCTAATATTTCAGTACACATAAGAGAATAATAATGGCAATAACGTACACAACAACCGCGCAACACATAATATTGTAATGCGCTAATGTAGAACACGGCGCACACGTGCTACTGATGTCTTTTGAATCAAGGGATAATCAATACATAATAGAGCCTTACAAGTTTTCATTTTTCTCCAGTTATGCTTCAATCAGGTAGCGGTATTGATTGTTTTTTGGCAATATAACGCAGTAATAAAGCTAAGCAAAGAATGCAAAAAATCACTAGTGCCTAAATTGACAGTCGTACATGTGCAAGCATGTCGGGTATGATGTCATCACACAAGATCGCTCCATCACTCCATGAACTAAGCCTAAGTGCTCCAATTTGTGCCATGTGTTTTTATTGGTTGAAAGCTGTCTGAATTTGAGCATTACGTGCTGCACTTCTTTTCAACCCCTTTAAAACGAGAGGAACATGTCTCGACCTGCATCACGTCATTGATTGTAGCTCTTCAATTTAGCAGAATCAACACGAAGCTTAACACTTTCTCTCTGCAATCTGCAAACAGTCTTGTTATTACAGAACGGATACAGAGAGGATACAGTAAAATAATAAGCAGACGGAAAGTTTAACCTATGAGCTCGGCCGTGACTCATTGCAGATCTCTGCATGTTCTACATGAGATCAGAGCACTCGGCAACACAAATACCTTCCAATGTGACACGGCTTTGACATGGATATAGGTGAGAGCGCCGGCCGGGCCCATTATGCATTGTTCAGCATTTGCGCCGGCGGCACAGTTGGTGACTGCTTAACATGCATCCCAGGTATCACTCAGCTAAAACGGCATCTCAGCAACTGCTTAATTATCACTTAATGGAAACAAATTGATAGTTATCTACAATAAGCCTTTCTCTCATTTGGATGACCTAACAACAAGTAAAAAAAAAAAAACCTACATAGCAAAGCTTGTGTTATCGATAACATCATGGGAGGGAAGGAAGGCCAATTTGCCCAAGTGACAGGGAGAAATATTTCTAAAATACTCTAAGTATGATAATAACTTACATTTACAAAAAAACTATCCGATGCTTAAATCTGATAAAATGCTCAGAAAGAAGAGTATTTGTAATAATGGGGTAATTAGTATTTGGAATAATAATTGTAATATTTGTAAGAATGGATTTTAGAAATCAATAATGTTCAACACAAAAGTGGAAGTAACTAGGACCTGTAAATACTCTGATTTTCTTATATAATATCTTCAAATATTGAAAACTCACTTCTGCAAAGAAACAGTTGTAGGAGTCGTTGTATGTAATGCCAGTTAAAGGGAATCTGTCACCAGGTTTTTGCCACATTATCTGAAAGCAGCATGATATAGAGGCAGAGACCCTGATTCTAGCAATGTATCACTTACAGGGCTGCTTGACGTCTTTTTGCTAAAATCACTGTTTTATCAACAGGAGATTATCAATAGATGACCAGTAATCCTGCTCCTGTGTAGTTCTTCATATTCATGAGATCAGTATAACCCCGCCCCCACCACTGATTGGCAACTTTCTGCCTATGCATAGTGTACACAGAAAGTTGCCAATCAGTGGTGTGGACATGTTTACACAAAGCTCATACTTCAGAGAACTGGTAGATCTGCAGCAACTGTGATTTTATCAAAACTGCAGCAAGCAGCCAGGTAAGTGATATTTCGTCGGAATCAAGTTTTCTGCCTCTACATCATGTTGCTTTCATATGGGGCAACAAAGCTTGGGTGACAGATTCCGTTCAAGGGATTCATATTTAGGCATGTTACTGAGGAAACATTACCTCCTCTATATTATTATATAAAGCTAGGGGTGCATGCCAAAACTGGACATACAGAGCGCAGTGTCACATTGCGACATTACTTCTAGCGCCTATCTCAAAAAATTCAACACATTTGCAGAAATGTCATATGATTTGTGCAGACTTAAAGGGAACCTGTCACCAGCTTTTTCCCATTTAACCTAAGACCACCACCATAATGCTGTATATATGACTCCAACTCGCCCTGTAAGGCAAAAAAAGACCTTTTATTATACTCATCTTTGGAGCAGTCCAGTCCGATGGGTGTCACTCGTCTTGATCCAGCTCCTCCTCTCTTCTTGCGATGCCATCCACCTTCCCTGCTTCATGTGGATGACGCATCCTACATCATGCACACAGTGTTCCTCTTTGCGTTTCTACACAGTCGTACTTCTCTCTGCCTTGTCGAGGGCAGAGCAAAGGACTATAATGTGCATGTGCCGGTGCACTTGGGTCTTTCCCCGCGCATGCGCAGAACAGTACTTTTTTCTGCCCTCGACAGGGCAGAGAGAAGTACGTCATCCTACGTCAGGGCAGAGAGAAGTACGTCATCTTACGTCATGCAAACAGTGTTCCCCTTTGCGTTCCAACGCAGTTGTACTTCTCTCTGCCTTGTCGAGGGCAGAGCAAAGGACTATAATGCGCATGCGCCGGCGCACTTAGGTCTTTCCCCGCGCATGCGCAGAACAGTACTTTTTTCTTCCCTCGACAGGGCAGAGAGAAGTACGACTGCATAAGAGTGTGAAGGGGAACACTGTATGCATGACGTAGGATGCGTAATCCACACAAAGAAAAGAAGGTGGACGGCATCACAATAACAGAGTAGGAGCTGGATCAAGACCAGCAAAGCCCATCAGACTAGACCGCCTCATAGGTGAGTATAATAAAGGTCTTTTTTTTACCTTACAGGGCAAATTGGAGTTATATATACAGCATTATAGAATGCTGTCACATGGGGATGAGAGTTGGTGGCCGTAGGTTATATGGGAAAAACCAGGTGACAGGTTCCCTTTGACATACAGTAATTGCTGACTTATGTGAGTATAATTAAATTACTAGTTAACACATGTAATGATTAAACTAAAGCTGGCCATTCACTAGTGCTTTTTGTAACTCTCCTCTCCTGGATCCAGCACCATGCATTGCATCCTCCTCCTGCTGCCGGTTCTCTCCGTTTCTCAGCATGTCAGATCGTCTTGGCATGATGGCATACATCACTGAAATCATGCGCCCCAGCCTTATCGGGTGGTTTGGGGCATTCATGTAGTAATCATCCACATCACTACTGTCGACTTCCTTTCTACACTTTAAGAACCTCGTTACAAACCCAACTCTAATTTATACCTGGAACTTTGCTATTCTGCTAGTCATTGCTGCCTTAAGCTGTATGACAAATTCAGTAATACTACATTGTTATTACACTGCAGTTCCACTGGTCAGCTATTCCTTAGCTGTATGACAAGACCAGCTCTGCTACACTGCCAGAGCTCTGCTATTCTTTTGAACAGCTCTGTATTGGACTCTGTGACAAACTCAGCTCTGATGCCCAGTTAATTCTGCTGTATCATAGTGCCAGTTCTTCCTAGATTCTGTGACAAACTAAGCTCTGCCATGGCTTGTCAATTCTTCTATATTGCTGTATTAGCTTTGCATTTGGATTTTGCTGCAAACTCTGATCAACAACATTGCTGAATCTATTCGTACTTACTTCTAGATTACAACTCTGCTACATCTATTCTTGTTTCTTTATCTCTGCTTCTTGAGGTTCCACTTCTGCCATTCATCCACAAAAGCCTCCGTTACTTCATCTGCGTCGCCATGATGCAAAAACGCCATCTGTCCATGTTCGTATTAAGTAATAGTTGTTTATCCGGACCAAGAGGCTTTGAGGATTCACCTGTCCAGATGAGTGATAATGTAAGAGTGATGGACTGCTCTGCTGCGTTCGTATCCTTGAAGACATTTGTGCTATGTGTACAGTGTCATGCGGTTTTACGTGTAATGTGAATAGTGATGTGCGTCTTTAAAAGCATATAAATAGTGTAAAGTGTTAATGTACAATGTGAGTAGAGCAAAGTGCAGGGTAAGCACAGGATTAGATTTGGGATAGTATAAGTACTGTTCATATAGTCAAGTGGCTTAGCAACGGTATAAGGACTAGAGATGAGCGTTGTTCTACTCGAACTGTTCGCCAATCTCAAATTCGAGCTGTTTTGGGCGGTGTTCGAGCCGTTCGGCGAACACGAACAATTTGAGAAAAATTCGGCTGTTCGAGGTTATGTTCGATAACTGTTCGTGCACCAAAATCATAACTGGATTTTTTCTCAGTAATGATGAAAATTAATGTTAATACGCAGTTTGAGTGTACAGCGGGGTGGGGGGAGGGGCAGGGGATGGATCTCTGCAGGAACAATGAAGATCTCCATTTTTTTTTCTCTTTCCCGCATTTACAGTGGGGAGGTGCAATCTGTCAGCCTATCAGCAGCGCACACACGGAGCGAAGTGCTTTTTTTCACACAAGCAAGGGCATGTGTCATTGGCAGTGTATGTCACATGTCCTTGCCCTATAAGACCAAGCCATTTTCCCCGTCGCCACCATTTTCTCACTGCTGCAGCTGCGTGTTAGACGGCACCGCTGTTGCTGTGTGCGCTATACCTTGTTAATTTCAAGCCAATTTTCGCACAAATATACAGATAGCTTGGGAGTAGGGAATAGTTGTGATTGCAGTCCTTTTAAGGACTAGGTTACAGCATTTCCTACGACTTTTATCAGGGAGGTCTGTGCTCTTAAATAGATAGATTGTGGGAGTAAAGACTAATTGTAATTGGAGTCCTTTTCAGGACTAGGTTACATGAGTTCCTATCAGTTTTTGCCAGGCAGGTCTGTGCCAGTGCTGTGCAAGTTTTTTTCACAGCATTTGGCTGAATCTAGCAAAGCTAATCCTTTTTGGCCTATTGCAGAGTGTGTTAGTCAGTGGAGTAGCCTATCTGTGTTGCAAGATATACCACCTGTGTATAGAATACCAATTTTTTTACTGCACCTAGTGAAGTAAAATCTTTTGGGCATAGCATCATTCTATTAGTCCATCTATACTGACCTCCATCAGGTTGCAAATTAAAACTAATTTTTATCTGCATCTACAGTACCTCTGAAAAAATATTTGGGCTTCTAGCAGTGTGTGGGACTTGTTCTATTAGTCCATCTATACTGACCTCCATCAGGTTGCAAACTGAATATATTTTTTTCTGCATCTACCTCTGAAAAAATATTGGGCTTCTAGCTGTGTGTGTGTCTTGTTCTATTAATCCATCTATACTGACCTCCATCAGGTTGCAAACTGAATATAATTTTTTTCTGCATCTAGCTCTGAAAAAATATTTGGCCTTCTAGTAGTGTGTCGGACTTTCTCTATTAGTCCATCTATACTGACCTCCATCAGGTTGCAAATTAAAAATAATTTTTATCTGCATCTACAGTACCTCTGAAAAAATATTTGGGCTTCTAGCTGTGTGCGGGACTTGTTGTATTAGTCCATCTATACTGACCTCCATCAGGTTGCAAACTGAATATATTTTTTTCTGCATCTACCTCTGAAAAAATATTTGGCCTTCTAGTAGTGTGTCGGACTTTCTCTATTAGTCCATCTATACTGACCTCCATCAGGTTGCAAACTGAATATAATTTTTTTCTGCATCTAGCTCTGAAAAAATATTTGGCCTTCTAGTAGTGTGTCGGACTTTCTCTATTAGTCCATCTATACTGACCTCCATCAGGTTGCAAATTAAAACTAATTTTTATCTGCATCTACAGTACCTCTGAAAAAATATTTGGGCTTCTAGCAGTGTGTGGGACTTGTTCTATTAGTCCATCTATACTGACCTCCATCAGGTTGCAAACTGAATATATTTTTTTCTGCATCTACCTCTGAAAAAATATTGGGCTTCTAGCTGTGTGTGGGTCTTGTTCTATTAATCCATCTATACTGACCTCCATCAGGTTGCAAACTGAATATATTTTTTTCTGCATCTACCTCTGAAAAAATATTGGGCTTCTAGCTGTGTGTGGGTCTTGTTCTATTAATCCATCTATACTGACCTCCATCAGGTTGCAAACTGAATATATTTTTTTCTGCATCTACCTCTGAAAAAATATTTGGCCTTCTAGTAGTGTGTCGGACTTTCTCTATTAGTCCATGTATACTGACCTCCATCAGGTTGCAAACTGAATATATTTTTTTCTGCATCTACCTCTGAAAAAATATTGGGCTTCTAGCTGTGTGTGGGTCTTGTTCTATTAATCCATCTATACTGACCTCCATCAGGTTGCAAACTGAATATATTTTTTTCTGCATCTACCTCTGAAAAAATATTGGGCTTCTAGCTGTGTGTGGGTCTTGTTCTATTAATCCATCTATACTGACCTCCATCAGGTTGCAAACTGAATATATTTTTTTCTGCATCTACCTCTGAAAAAATATTTGGCCTTCTAGTAGTGTGTCGGACTTTCTCTATTAGTCCATGTATACTGACCTCCATCAGGTTGCAAACTGAATATATTTTTTTCTGCATCTACCTCTGAAAAAATATTGGGCTTCTAGCTGTGTGTGGGTCTTGTTCTATTAATCCATCTATACTGACCTCCATCAGGTTGCAAACTGAATATATTTTTTTCTGCATCTACCTCTGAAAAAATATTGGGCTTCTAGCTGTGTGTGGGTCTTGTTCTATTAATCCATCTATACTGACCTCCATCAGGTTGCAAACTGAATATATTTTTTTCTGCATCTACCTCTGAAAAAATATTTGGCCTTCTAGTAGTGTGTCGGACTTTCTCTATTAGTCCATCTATACTGACCTCCATCAGGTTGCAAACTGAATATAATTTTTTTCTGCATCTAGCTCTGAAAAAATATTTGGCCTTCTAGTAGTGTGTCGGACTTTCTCTATTAGTCCATCTATACTGACCTCCATCAGGTTGCAAATTAAAACTAATTTTTATCTGCATCTACAGTACCTCTGAAAAAATATTTGGGCTTCTAGCAGTGTGTGGGACTTGTTCTATTAGTCCATCTATACTGACCTCCATCAGGTTGCAAACTGAATATATTTTTTTCTGCATCTACCTCTGAAAAAATATTGGGCTTCTAGCTGTGTGTGGGTCTTGTTCTATTAATCCATCTATACTGACCTCCATCAGGTTGCAAACTGAATATATTTTTTTCTGCATCTACCTCTGAAAAAATATTGGGCTTCTAGCTGTGTGTGGGTCTTGTTCTATTAATCCATCTATACTGACCTCGATCAGGTTGCAAACTGAATATATTTTTTTCTGCATCTACCTCTGAAAAAATATTTGGCCTTCTAGTAGTGTGTCGGACTTTCTCTATTAGTCCATGTATACTGACCTCCATCAGGTTGCAAACTGAATATATTTTTTTCTGCATCTACCTCTGAAAAAATATTGGGCTTCTAGCTGTGTGTGGGTCTTGTTCTATTAATCCATCTATACTGACCTCCATCAGGTTGCAAACTGAATATATTTTTTTCTGCATCTACCTCTGAAAAAATATTGGGCTTCTAGCTGTGTGTGGGTCTTGTTCTATTAATCCATCTATACTGACCTCCATCAGGTTGCAAACTGAATATATTTTTTTCTGCATCTACCTCTGAAAAAATATTTGGCCTTCTAGTAGTGTGTCGGACTTTCTCTATTAGTCCATCTATACTGACCTCCATCAGGTTGCAAACTGAATATATTTTTTTCTGCATCTACCTCTGAAAAAATATTGGGCTTCTAGCTGTGTGTGGGTCTTGTTCTATTAATCCATCTATACTGACCTCCATCAGGTTGCAAACTGAATATATTTTTTTCTGCATCTACCTCTGAAAAAATATTTGGCCTTCTAGTAGTGTGTCGGACTTTCTCTATTAGTCCATCTATACTGACCTCCATCAGGTTGCAAATTAAAACTAATTTTTATCTGCATCTACAGTACTTCTGAAAAAATATTTGGGCTTCTAGCAGTGTGTGGGACTTGTTCTATTAGTCCATCTATACTGACCTCCATCAGGTTGCAAACTGAATATATTTTTTTCTGCATCTACCTCTGAAAAAATATTTGGCCTTCTAGTAGTGTGTCGGACTTTCTCTATTAGTCCATCTATACTGACCTCCATCAGGTTGCAAATTAAAACTAATTTTTATCTGCATCTACAGTACCTCTGAAAAAATATTTGGGCTTCTAGCTGTGTGTGGGACTTGTTGTATTAGTCCATCTATACTGACCTCCATCAGGTTGCAAATTCAAAATAATTTTTTTCTGCATCTAACCCAGCCAATAGTTTTGGCCTAATACCACAGTTTGGCCACTCAGCTCAGCTCGGTTACCATCCATTGTTTTTTTGTGCAAACAACTCCAGAGTTGTGAATTAGTTAACCACCAAAATGAGTGGAAAAAGGCCTGCTGCTGGTGGAAAGGGGAATAGGCGTGTTGGGAAGGGGAAAAAAGGTTGTGTCCGTGGGGTAGGTGTTAAAGCAACAGTAATATCTGCAGAAGAAAGACCATTTTCCAGCCAAACTAAAATGTCTACTTCTTTTAGCGGACAATGTGATAAGATCCCTTTCTTACGGCCACGCCAATCGCTACTAATTCCAGATGAGGCACAAAAACAGCAGGTGCTTCAACGGATATCAAGTGCTCCTTTAAGTGGGCTCTCCTCCACATCAACTTCAACATCACAAATACTCCAGTCCTCAAAGGTGTCACCCAAATCGCACTTGCTTCCTCACAGCTCCCAAATCTCCAGCTGCCCGTCTGAGTATGAGGTAGAACAGATGGTTGAGTCTGCAGAGCTGTTTACTCATACTATAGCCTGGGAATCAGAGGTCGACTCCAGCGCTTCTGTGAATCCAGACGAGGAAATGATCTGCACTGATGCCCAGAATCTTTATGAGTCGGATCCAGGACCAGACGCAGAAGGTTCTGACCATAATGTAGACCCTCATTCCCAAACTGTAACTCCTGTTGGTGGAGACAATGAGGAAGACTATGTTAAGACTCAAATACCTGATTGGAGCGACAACTTTAGTTTTTTGTCAGGGCAGGAACAGGTTGGCTCTGAGGACGACGGGTGTGATAACGCACAGGGTGATGATGATGAGGTCGGAGATCCCACTTACTGTCAACCCACAGTCAGCCAAGAGATGAGGTCAGCAGAGGAGGTGGAGGAAGATGCTAGTGACGACGAGGTCAGGTTGCGCCTTCCTGGACAGAGACGTAGTACTGGAAGCACGTCAACAACTGCATCCTCAAACACAACTCTGCCTCTCACCACAAGTCGTGGTGGCTCTTCAGGTCGCATGGGTGCTAAGCCTTGCATAGCCTGGGCATTTTTTCAGATCGATAAAGATGACCCAACTCGTGTTATCTGTAACATTTGTCAGCAAAAGCTAAGTAGAGGCCAAAAAATACATAGTTTGAGTACTTCATGCATGAACCGGCACATGGACATGAAGCATAAGTTGCAGTGGGAAGCTCAGTGTGCTACAATGCGGCCTAGCCGGCCGGGCCAACCACCGTCTGCCATATCTTGTGCATCCGCGGCCTCTTCATCCTCTGTGACTGGGGGGACAGCAGTCACACCTGTTTTGGGGCGCAGACCTGCCACCTCTTTACCCGCAACAGCCAGCGTGATTGGCAGGTCATCATTTTCTTTGGAGGTGGTAACACCAGCTGGTGTTGAGCGCTGTCCGACATCGATAGCACCACCTTTGGATGAAGGCAACCTAACATGTCCGCCTGCATCTTCCTCACAGACCGGCAGTTTGCCGGGGACACCCTTATCAACCCCGTCTAAGCACAATAGCCAGCCCTCGGTCCCTCAGATGTGGACAAGTAAAAGACCATTTCCTCCTAGCCATGAGAAAGCTAAGAGGTTGAATTTCACCATCTGCAAGCTCTTGGCTACAGAAATGCTGCCTTTCCGCCTGGTGGACACAGAGGATTTTCAAGACCTTATGTCCGTCGCAGTGCCCCAGTACCAGATGCCCAGTCGGCACTACTTCTCAAAGAAAGGTGTGCCTGCGCTCCACCAGCATGTCGCACACAACATCACCGCTTCTTTGAGAAACTCTGTGTGTGACAGGGTGCATTTCACCACAGACACTTGGACGAGTAGGCATGGACAGGGGCGTTACATGTCGCTGACTGGGCACTGGGTAACTATGGTGACAGCAGGACAGGGGCTGCTGTCCAAGTCTTGCCGTCCCCACGAGTTGTGCGTCAATCCTCTTTATGTCAAAGTTCCTCCACTGCTTCTGCCTCCTCAACCTCCTCTCGGTCTTCCACCTGCACCCAAAGCCTGTCTGGTCATGCCACAAGCTTTCTAACTGCGCAGAAGGGATCCTGCACACCTCCTTACTATGCTGGCAGTAGGGCTCACCGTCATCAGGCGGTTTTTGCATTGAAATGTCTGGGAAATGTGAGTCACACAGCTGAGGAGTTGTGGTCAGCTCTGGAGAACCAATTTCATGAATGGTTGTCTCCACTGGACCTGAAGCCAGGGAAGGCCGTGTGCGACAATGCTGCAAACCTGGGTGCGGCCCTTCGCCGGGGCAATGTCACACACGTGCCTTGTATGGCTCACGTGTTGAACCTGGTTGTCCAGCAATTTTTAGCCCACTATCCCAGACTAGATGGCCTTCTGCAGAGGGCACGGTCGCTGTGTGCTCACTTCCGCCGTTCGCATCCCGCAGCTCAGCGACTTACATCTCTACAGAAGTCGTTGGGCCTGCCACTTCACCGGCTAAAATGCGATGTGCCTACCCGGTGGAATTCAACTCTGCACATGTTGCAGCGACTGTGGCAGCACCGACAAGCCCTGGTGCAATACGTTCTGACGTATAGCCTGGGCCAACGAGATTCAGAGGTGGGGCAAATCACGCTGGAGGAGTGGTCTCAGATCAGGGACCTATGCACCCTTCTGCACAGTTTTGAAATGGCGACGAAGATGTTTAGTGCTGACGATGCCATTATCAGCATGACTATTCCGGTGATTTACATGCTGGAGCACATGTTAAACAGAATTCGGAGTCAGGTGGTGGCACAAGAGGAGGTGGAGGAAGTAGAGGAGGAGGAGTTGTATGCGGAAGGGCTAACATCTGCAAGGTCCAGAAGGTCGGCAGCACCAAGGCGGCAGGCATGTGAGGGTGGGGGAGATGGTTTTACCAGGGCGCATGGTAGCAGCCAAACTAGTGAGGAAGGTGCAGGAGCCCAGGAAGAAGTGGAGGACGAACTGATGGAAGACTCATCAGATGAGGGAGACCTTGATCACATTTCTGTTGTGCGAGGTTGGGGGGAGAGGACAGAGGAAGGAAGCATGATTGTTACCTCGCCACCAACACAACAGGGACTTGGTGCTCCTGGATGCGCAACACACATGAGTGCCTTCTTGCTGCACTACCTGCAACATGACCCTCGAATTGTGAGAATTAGAAATAATCCTGACTACTGGGTTGCCACACTGTTAGATCCCCGGTACAAAAGTAAATTTGCAGAAATTATTCCTGCCATAGAAAGGGATGCACGCATGCAGGAGTATCAGCAGAGACTGTTGCAGAATCTTACATGTGCTTTTCCACAAAATACCAGTGGTGCACGTAGTGAATCTCACAGTTCCAACTTGCCAACCGTGGGACCGTCAAGTGTTCAGCACTCAAACCGTAACAGAACCACAGTATCTGGTGGTAACATCAATTTTGCGGAATCATTTCACCACTTTTTTAGCCCATCCTTTGCAAGGCCACAGGAGACAAGAAGTCTGACACATAGTCAACGCCTAGAGACGATGGTACAGGAGTATCTCCAAGTAAACATTGAAGCCACGACTGTGTCACTGGACCCTTGCTCTTTTTGGGCTTCCAATCTGGATAAATGGCCGGAGCTAGCCACTTACGCCTTGGAGATCTTGTCATGCCCCGCAGCCAGCGTTCTGTCTGAACGTGTGTTCAGCGCTGCTGGTGGTGTGCTGACAGATAAGCGCACGCGGCTCTCCACTGATAATGTAGACAGACTCACGTTCATAAAGATGAACAAATCATGGATCCGAAACGACTTTTCTACCCCTGTGTCATCCTGGGGAGAGTAAAAGCTTGATGATTGGTTAAAATCACCCTACCAAACGTTTTAAGCTTTCAAATTACTAATCATGTTTATCTGTATCTTGACTGGAAAATAATTTGGGCTTTGTAGCAGTGTGCAGCACTGATCCTATTAGGCCATCTATAATAAGCTCCACCAGATTTAAAATTAAAAATAATTTTTAGCTGCATCTAGCCCGGAAAATAATTTTGGGGCTCCGAGATGCGCAAGACACATAAGTGCCTTCTTGCTGCACTACCTGCAGCATGACCCTCATATTGTCAGAATTCGAAGTAATCATGACTACTGGGTTGCCACACTCTTAGATCCCCCAAACTTTTCGATCAACCTTTTCATTTTAATAAAGACCAAAAAAATGGTCATTTTTGAAATTATAAGCATTAGCAGGTTGTTAGAAACTGAAATCAAACAGTTTTCAACTCAAAACTTTATTCTAGGTGATGTTACATTTTCACATAGGACCCCTTGTTCGAAAGGAGCTTCTGAACTCTCTCGTCCATTGAATTTGTCAGGTTTTGGATGGTTTCTGCTTCAATTGTTTTGCATGAGGACAGAATACCCTCCCAGTCCCAGAGCTGTTGCTTAGATGTGAACTGCCTCCCGCCATCATAGACACTCCTTTTAATGATGCTCCAAAGGTTCTGAATGGGGTAGAGGTCAGGGGAGCATGGGGGTCACACCATAAGTTTGTCCCCTTTTATGCCCATATCAGCCAGAGATGCAGATGTTTTATGTGCAGCATGAGATGGTGCATTATCATGCAGAAAAATGATCTTGCTGTGAAATAGACGGTTCTTCTTCTTGAACCATGGCAGGAAGTGCTGTTTGAGAAAATCCACATACATTATGGAGTTCATCTTTAGCGCCTTCAGGGATCGTAAAGGGGCCGACAATCTCTCTCCCCATGATTCCAGCCCAAAACATTACTCCACCTCCTCCTTGTTGGCGCTGTAGCCGTGTTTGCGTGGGGTGTCCATCAACCAGCCATCCTCCACTGCATCCATCTGGACCATCGAGCGCTGCACGGCACTCATCCGTGAACAAAACAGTTTTGAAATCAGTCTTCATGTAATGTTTGGCCCACTGGAGCCGTTTCTGCTTGTGTGAAGTGGATAGAGGAGGTCGACAGGATGGCGTATGCACAGCTGCAAACCTCTGAAGGACCCTGCATCTTGTTGTTCGGGGGACGTTGGAGGCACAAGCAGCTTCAAAAACTTGTCTGCTGCTATGACAAGGCTTTTTTGCCGCTGCTCTTTCAACCTGACATAATTGCCTGTAGGAAAGAGTCCTCAATTTGCCCTTATCAGCACGCACACGTGTGTACTGTGAATCAGCTACATACTTCTTGATTGCCAAGACACTTCATCCTGATCATCGCACAATGTTGATTGTAGTCATGCCTTGACCTAAACACTCCACAATTTGTTGCTTCTCAGCAGCCGACACATCCTTTTTCTTTCCCATTTTGGCAGAAAATGTAGGCTGCTTAATAATGTGAGAGAGCCTTCTTAAGTAGTCTTGCCTTTCATTGGACACACCTGCCAAACTAATTAGCACAGGTGTCTGCAATTGCTTACAGTGATATAAAGAGCCCTGACACACATCACCATCAATGAGTTTAACTGACAAACAAACAAATTCTTCCCTTATCACTCCTAAACACTTTTTGCATAATAATTTGGAACGCGGTGTACATGTGCTTTTCCACAAAACACCAGCGGTTCACGTAGTGAATCTTACAGTTCTAACTTGCCAACCGTGGTCTGTATGGAATTGTTCAATAAAGGGCCCAAAATTAAGATAACATAGATGGGAGAGGTCTCTATGAATAGGAATTCCTAAGTATTTGATACCCTGTGAGGGCCAGGCAAAGGGAAAGTTGGACTGGATGGAATCCTATATGGATTTGGGGAGGGAGACATCGAGGGCCTCAGACTTCGCTGCATTGATTTTAAAATTTTACCATGTAACAAAGTGATCTATTTCAGCCATAACAGCATGGATGGATATATGTGATTGAGTGATATATACTAGGACATCATCAGCAAATAGAGAGCACTTGTACTCGGTGCCTCCCACCTCAATCCACCTAATATTGGGGTTATGGCGAATTGATGAGAGCAGGTGCTCCGTCACTAGGATGTATAAGAGAGGGGACAGAGGACATCCCTACCTTGTCCCATTGGTGATTGTGAAAGGTGATGAAAATGTTCTGACGCACCCCCTGGGCCTTGGGACACCCGGAGCCGGACCCTTTTTGGTGGATGCTGGTGGTTGTAGTCTTCGTGGCGGCGACCCGGTTCCGTGGCTCAGGGCGGTCAAACCAGTGGCGGAACTATTTATGTGGTTTTGATGTTTAAATGTCCGACTACGCCACCCGTGGATTGCGGTCAGAGTGAACCGCCGCTACAGGGCAGACCGCTGAGGCTGGTGTTGTGGGTGCAGCAGAGCGTAGCATAACTCCCCACGGGAGGAGTATAGCCTCAGGGCAGTGTATGCGGAGGATGGGGGTGATGGTGCAGGGCAGCAGCAGTAACGACACAGAGTCAGTGATGCAGTCCAGGGCCTTTACTCACAGTTCTTATTATCCAGACCACGTCTGCAGGTAACGGCTGCCCACGTCGTACTGTGCTCACCAGGTGAGGGGCTCAGACAACTCCCAGATAACTTTGGAGCACTTCACAGGACCCCCTTTGTGTGTCCTTTGTCTGGCCTTTCTTACCAACACTTCTGTCCGGCTGCCTCGGGCCTCCTCTTGGTAAACTTGGCGCCAGTTTCCCTGACCCTATGTGGTGCCTTCCTAGCGGGTGTAGCGAGGGGCTGCGCCACATAAAATGTCAGAGCCTCCGGTTTCTAGCTGAGGGTCGTTTCCTGCCTCCACTAGTTCGGGGACCGGTCTCCCCCTTTGGCCTGACCCCTCCACGCAGGTGGATTCGGGCGTGCGGTGGCGACTCGCCCGTCCGCACCCCTGGGATCCCTTCATTCCTCGTTCCTGGAGCCTTCTCCGCTCCTCTTCCTTCCTTCTCCCTCTTCCAGGCCTGGGCCTCTGTTACTAGGCCCGCCTCCGGAGCAGAGCTCATGCAGAGCCCCTGCTCCCTGCCACTTCTGCTCAGACTTCTCTGCACTGAACTAAGATGGTGCCCACCTTTTATACTCCCTTCTCAATGCACCCAGGAACTGCTTCCTCCCTGCTCCTGCACTACAGGGTTCCCCTTCCTCAGTGTTCCCTCCCCCCACTCCAGCCAGGGACAGGGACTGTCGTGCCCATCTCAGGGGCATATTGGTCGCCCTGCCCCACGGCAATGTGGTGTAATGCATGCAGGTGTCGGGTCCTGATCCACACTCCATCCTTACCTGAGAGTGAGATATCACACCTCTGGGTGAGGTGCAATACGTCTGTAGCAACCGAGCCCTCAGGGTGCTACAGTTCCATTTATCTTCAGCCTAGGTGACGTATTGCGATACAGAGCCGTGATTTTGGCTATAAAAGGGTCCCCTAGACCCCTACCCCAAGCTTTTTAAGAGAATCATATATGGCGTGCCAGGAGACTCTATGGAATGCTTTCTCAGCATCCAACGAGAGTATCTAATTACAAATTTTTAACTGCATCTAGCCCAGGAAATACTTTGTGCCTAGTAGCAGTGTCTGCTAGTCAGCGGATTATCCCGGCTGTTAAGCAAGCTACACCACCTGTAGTTTAGACACTTAATTTTTTCAAAGGAAATGCTTCGGGACCATGGGATACTCAGTGAAGAGCATCAGGAGGCACCCCAAGGCATAGGGGCTGGGACTGGCAGTAGGATGCCTTGCGGTGGACAGCCGAGCTCGATCCTTATAAAAGCTTTTTAACTGCAGCAGCTTTAGTGGACGCTACTGGAGCTGGAATTACGCGGCTGCTGGCATGAGACTTGCCCTCCAATAGATCCTTGTAAATGGATTTAAAGTGTATTCATTCAAATTAGAGAGACAATTTAAATTAAAAAGCTTAGAGCTGCCTCCACCACAGGGGGGCTCGCTCGACCCACCAGCGGACAGGCACCAGTATTGGGAGAGGGGGGCTGGCCATCAGGGTTCACCGCGGCTCTGGCACAAACCCGGCGACACGGAGGTGGCACGGGCAGGAGCGGACTGGCCGTGTCGGCTTCTCACTTTTTGGATTTTAGAAGGGCATGACATGCCTATATCTGTGTCTCCCCCTCCTTTTACTCCTCCACCTCTTTTATTTTCGCATGACTATATGTACTTGTCACTTTTCCATGTGTTAGTTGTGTCTTCTGAGCAGTTTGTCAGCTTTTGGACACCTTTGAAGGTGTTTTCTATGTGTTTCTATGTGTTTTTGTTTGCCTGCCATTGGT
Source organism: Phyllobates terribilis (assembly GCF_046119375.1). NCBI lineage: Eukaryota > Metazoa > Chordata > Amphibia > Anura > Dendrobatidae > Phyllobates > Phyllobates terribilis. Next base: position 97,361,502 of record NW_027362768.1, on the reverse strand, counting down.
TTTAACGGTGTTCGAAGGTGTTCGGCGAACACACGGGTGTTCGACGAACCGAACCGAACTCGAACACTACGTGGGTGGCTCAACACTAATAAGGACATTAGGTTTAGTCGATAGGATAGGATATAGTTAATGGATTGAACTAGCCCAGTGGGTGGGGACTAGTGTTAGTAAAAAGGGGGCAAGTGACAGAGATAGGGAAGTGCAGTGACAAGGTTAAGTTCAAGTACAGTGAGCTGCTAGGGCCAGCATGTACCAATCGTTCAAGGCAGTGGTAGGGCATACCGATATCACTTGCGGACATTCCTGCAACATCTGGAGCCTATGGCTTGATCAAGGTGCTAGAGAGAGTGCCTGGTCTTTTGACATACAGAGGTCAGTGGACGCGGAACTGCATGAAGGGCAAGTGGCTGGTCCCGGGTGCACTGCTGAAGTGGACGGGAAATTCCTGAGGCTGACACTGCCAGTGGGCTTAGGGATAGTCCAGGATGAACGTGGTAGGGCTGAAGATGCGTAGTACTAAAGAAGTAAGAAACATGAAGTGCTGTGCCCTATCCCACATGTTACAACCTGATGAACTTGAACTGACCATAAAAGTCTGCTTGTTGCAATGAACTTGATGTCCCCTGAGTTGTGTGTGGCGGTTCCTGAGGATGGAAGCCTGGAGACACGGGACTGCGGCCTACAAGTGAGTGTGATGCACCCCACACCTGACTTAACACTGGGGCTGGGACAACGTTTTCCTGTAAAGTGCCAGAGCGTAACCTAACAGCAGCCTGGTCATGACTACCACTCTTGGCAGCTTTACAATAACAGTTTTAGTCTATAATGACTATCCAAAAGACTATCCAAAACAATCACTTGATGCTGGTTGGTCACTTTACGTGACACGATAGATTGTGTAAGTTGCAAACCTAATGCAACAGTCAGAAACTCAATCTGATCGTGTTATTATGATCAGCAGGTCGGCACCAATATACTTGAGCCCCTACAGTTGTCACTTTATAAATATTCATGTTTTGCCTGAGTCACAGGCCTGTATTGAGATCTGTCTGTTCTCTGACATTTTAATGAATTGCATTGTTGTCCTTAACGACAATCTAACCAGATCAATTACAGATGACAAGTCATTCATCACTCCACCACCCAAACTTACTAATGTATGGTGATTGGTGAACTTAAGTCTCTGTAAGGGGATGAGGGTTCTTGGAGATCTATTTCAAGCACAAGGGTTTGCACCAGGTGTTGGGGATGTGTGCAGCATGACCGGATGGTTTCATTAAATGCTCCTTCCTTCGTATCTCTAAGAGAAAACCACATCTGAATGAAATCTTAATTAGCTTTTACACCCCTGTAGGATGAATAAACAGTAGTAGAAATGTAGACATTCTTAAAGGCAACTGTCCGCATGTTTTATTCCTACAAACTTTTCCCAACACATTGTATGATATAAAAACACCATTTTAACAATTTATTTTACCATTCAATGTACTGAAAAATGGGGGAAAAATTACAAATGTTGTGAAATTGGGAAAAAAATGCTATTCCATCATGATTTTTTGGAATTTGTTTTTATGGCGTACATTCTGTGGATTCTATGGAAAACAAAATACTCTGAATCATTCTCCAGGTCAGTATGATTAGGGTGATACCAAACTTGTATTGATTTTTTTTTTCAATTAAGTTTAGCAAAAAAATTCAGAAATGTATTAAAAAAATGTTTTTATTTACTGTATGTCGCCATGTTCTGAGATCCGTGACATTTTTGTTTTTCCATTGATTGAGCTTGGTGAAAGTTTGTTTTTTGCTTGAAGAGTAGTCAGTTCTATTCATACCATTTTTGGCCATATACAACATTTTGATCTGCTCTTGTTGTATTTTTTTTTAGGGGGAGTGGAGGCATTTTGATTTATTTTCTCGTTACAGCATTATTTAATTTTAGATTTTGATAGATCGGACTTTTATAAGTAGGATTATTTTTATTTTTTTCATTTGTTTATTTTGAATTCGGGAAAAAGTAAGGGATGAGAACTCAGCCTCCTTTGAAGCTCAGTACCAGAAGTATCAACATGGCAGCGATTACGGCATAGGGCGATCATGGGAGCTGGTAAGCGTGAGTAGCTGCATGCTGCTGTCAGAGATTGATTGGCTATCAGCCATGGCCAAAGCTCATCTCCGGCCAAATATTTAATATGGCTGTAATCTGCAATGTGAGGAGAGCTCAGCTCCAGAACCACCTCCACCTGCGATCACACCTGCAATTATGTAGATGTAAGTGATATTGCGTTAAGGAGTTAAACAGAGGTAGACATCAACTGTGGAATCACAACTGCAAAAATCCCATGATGGTTGGGACACTTTATTAACCTATGCTTTATTGCAGCTTACTTGTGCAGTTGTGCCAGTGCCTCACACACAGCCACCAGTTCTCTGCTTTGTATTACTACTCTCCACACACAGACATCAGCTTACAGATTCCTCTATTTTGGCTACTCCTGGAGGGTTACTCATTAACTATCTAGCTGATGCACTCTTCACTCACAGAAAAAAAGTTTCCCTGCTGCACTTCGTGGCAGCTTTCCTCAACCTCTCTCTCTTCGTAAAGAGAAAACTCTCGTGAAAGTTAGCTGGTCACCTTTAGCAATTTGCATTCTCATCTGTGGCCCTCTGCAATGCCTTGGGGTCACTCACCCCCACTTGCTAACTAGCTAAGACACAGGTGCTTCTCTGCTGGCTCTCCTTTTCCCTGCTGTTCTGCTCTGTCTTTTCTGTCTTTTGTGGTCTGACCTCTACTAACAGGATATTGGAAGATTTTATGGTCTCTGTAACCTTACAAATGGTATGGATGCACTCATGACGCTGACCCCATGCTGCATTCTGATTCAGCCATTTTACCCGCAACGCAGTGCTTAAAAACTTAAAGAATAACTACACAAAGTGCGCAGCTAAGAAGGCAGGAAAGCACAGCTGCTAACACAGAGTGGAGTACGGATTCAATAAAAAGTCTATGGGACAAAATCACGAACATATATGTAGGGATGTGGACTGTCTTACCCTGTTTCTACACCTGAAGACAACAGACGCGCTATGTGTCTTGCGGTTTTATATGTAAAAGTAATGTGTCTAATGTAATGTATTATGGTGATACACAGATGTAAAGTGTTAATGCATAATGTGAGTATAGCATAAGATAAAGAATTATGATAATAGGTTTAACAAGATAGGAAATGATTAAGGATAGAACTAGCCCAGTGGGTGGGCGCTAGTGCTGATAAAAGTGTGGCACTTCCTGGTTAGAGGGAGTTCAGTGTCAGTTAGTGAAGTGCATAGTGAAGGGCAAGATCAGGTGCGCTGGGTTGCTAGGGGCATCATGGGCCAACCATTTGAGACAGTGGGAGGCTTTATAGAGTTCCCTGATGGACATTCCTGCAGAGTCTGGAGCCTATCGCTCAGGACAAGTACTAAGGAGCAGGCCTGGTCTTCTGACATCACGAGGTCAGTGGACGTGGAATTACGTGAGGGGCAGGAGGCCAGTTCCGGGTGCACTGCCAAAGTGGACAATGAATTCCTGAGGCTGATGGAGTCAGTGGGCTTGGGGGTAGCCCAGAACGAACAGGTGGCAGGACTGAAGAGGAGTTGAACTGAATAGTAAACGTTTGCCTGTTGTAAATGTGGCGCCCCTGCTGGTCCAGTCACCACAGAGGTACTGCATCTCAGCCAGAGGTGTGGTACCCCACTCTCGGGTAAGGAGGGAGCACTACCCGGGACTCATACACCCACATCCAACACCACATCACTCCAGTAGGGAAGGGCGAGATTGCTCCTGAGGGAGAGCACAGTCCCTGTCCCTGTCTGGAGGAGGGAACTAGGTAGAGGAGGTGGGTGGAGCACTGAAGGAAGGACTGAAGGTAGAGGGGACCACGTAGAGTGACAGTTGGTGACATGGGTCACATGACAGGTAGTATAAAAAGACGGGTAGAAAGATCTAGAAGGGCCCAGTGAGTGAGGACCGTTGAGGAGTAGGGTCCAGACAGAGACAGGGCCCAGTCAGAGGGGCCAGCCCAGTAGGAGAGAGAATGAGAGGAGAGAGGGAGTCAGAGAAGGGCTCCAGAGACAGAGAAGGGATCCTAGGGACACGGGAAGTGCGTAGTCCACCCATGCGCCCAAATTCATGCCGACCGTAGTCGGTAGAAGGGATCAGGTCGCAGTAGGGGACCAGCCCCAGTCTAGTGGAGGACTGCAAGGCTCAGCTAGCAAACTGGAGGCTGCGGTATCTCTAAGTGCCGTAGCCAAAACCACACACATTCTCTGAAAAGGTGGCCATATAGGACCAAGGGGACAGAGGGGACGTCGCCTGACAAGGCCTGTGGCCACTGGCCCAGGACACTGTGTGTGAGGCGCAGGGCAGGAGGGCGAGAGCCAGCACAGAGAGAGACGACCAGGGAAAGGTACACAAGAAGGGGGTCCCGATCAAGTGCACCCATGTTATCTGAGAGTTGGCTGGATCACTTCCCCAGAGGACACAGGACTCGGTGGGCTGTTATAACCTGCTGGCAGTTGTAACCTGGAACATAATAAGAACTGTGAGTAAAAACTTGAAGACTGCACCCCGCTGTGTCCTTGACTTAATTGCTGCGTCACCTGCCTTGCACTACATCAACAACAAAGCTACCTCTTTAACTGCCCTAAGGCCTAGCTCTACCCGTGGAGAGCTGAACCATCTCTGCTGCGTCACCAACGGCTCCGGTGGATCTGAACAACAGCGGCGGCCACCTATAGCTGCATACCACGGGTGGCGTCACAAAACTTTATCCCAAAAACTTTATTCCCCTCTGTTATTGACCGCCCTGGGCCACGGACCGGGTCACGCCACCGTGACTATCCTAAAAGAACCGACCGGCCCGACGTCGAGTACTCCACGGCCCCACGGGGTGCATCATAAAGAACTTGGTGTCCTTTGAATCATGTGCGATGGCTCCTGAAGACAGAAGCCTGGAGGCAGTGGAGGAAGTGAGTGTGATGTGCCCCACTCCCTGCGGCACACCAGGACAGGGACACTGTTTGTCTGTAAAGTGCCAGAGCGAAACTGGACCACAGCTCGGTCATGACTACCACTCTGCAACACTTTACATGTAAATGGGACAAAATTGAATCTTCACTCCACACTTTGTGTGCACTTCGATCTCCTGAGCTGCACACTTCTCAAGGTTCTTTTGAGCAATCGATGGCGGGTCTCATGATCCAGAAACTTCACCAATTTCAAGACAATTACCATTTCACCATTAAAGAAAACCCCCTTTTTTATGAGTTTGAGAAGTTGGATTTTCTGTCCTCCACTAGTTACTCACTGCATCCAGGCATTGACAGCCTCCCTGCTCTGAACCATATAACCATATAAGAATCTAATGCTGGTGAGCGGGATCTTTTCCTATTGCTATAAAAACTATACATACACAAGAAATTTTCTGCTGAATCCTTACAAAGTCCGCTACTGTTCCATGGATCAAAATCATCCAACATCAACTGATGCATGCGCAGTGTTTTTTCCCTTTCTGTGGGCAGAGGAATTATTGTTCTATGCATGCAGAACCTTTTCAGCCATTGGTTTTCTAATTGATGCTTGAGAACAATGATTTCTCTGCCCACAATAGGGCAAACACATGGCATATGTGCGGTTTCTCTGCTGGAGTGACAGGCAAATAACATTGGAAGCATCGTCCATTTCAATCAATGATACTGAGGTTGGCTTAGTGACAATTAATCTGGACACTGCATAGTGGACATCTCATGACTAAAAATGATACTGTGCAGTAGTTTTTCTAACTTCATTTTCTAATGAAAGCCATGCAAGCTACTGCAATCCAATATTTGTATAATTATAAATGTGTTTTTCCATGTTATACAGTGAGGTGGGAAAGGTTTACCGGAATAAAAGCTGACAGTAAAAAGTTCCCTTAAAGAGTAATTGTAGTTTTAATATATATTTTATAAATCAATAATACACATTAAAATGAGAAACTTTGTAATATATCTTATCAGAGAATTCTTTATCCACCATTCATTCTCAAAAGTCTCAATTCACGGGTAAAATCTGTATTCAGCGAAGACAGATTTTTACATTACTTACGGATTTGAAAAACGCAATGCCGGTCAGTTTACGCTGAGTAAAAAAGAAAGCACAAGTGGACATGAGATTTCTATAAATCCCATCCATATTGCTGGATCTGTAACAAGCTGCGTTTTTGACGCAAAGAAAATACACAGCGTCAAAAACTCATTGTGGGCACACAACGTAAGTAATTTCCCCTGTGGTTAGAGTGTGTGTGTTTACATGAAGAATAATTCTACTTCTCTTTGTTATATGACCTAAATATGGTAATTTCACTAGTTTTCCACTCTATATGGTCTTTCACTAATAGTCAGCTCTAAAGTGAGCTTCAGAGTGGATGGAGACTAACTTTTACAATACCTGGATACAAAACACACAAAGAGGGGGCAATCCTGATGTAGTTAGTTACAGATCTTTCTGTAGCTAACCCACAGATTCAGCAGTAGCATGAGCATGGAGAACAATATACAGCAGTACTAAGCAGTGTACTTGTGAATGCATCACTGGGGTGAGATAAAACACTTACTAGAAACCGCATCCTGTCACTCTACCTCCATCTTTCTCCTATAAATTGTGTTCAGTGAAAAGGGATTTGAGCAGCCTGAATCCAGAGTGAAAGAGAAGTACAAAAGGTGGGAGAAGGGGAGGGGATGGAAAAGGAGTCTCTAACAAATGGGGAAAAGGGTATTTTTCTCTAGTAATGATTAACGGAAAAAAATTGAAGCATTGCTAACTCGTTAAATTGATATCATGATCATATTATATTAACAAGAGTACATTTAGAGAATTTTCAATATCCACAAAGCTCTGAGCATGTATTAAGCAATAAATATAGAGACGTACTTGCTCAATATCAAAAAACAACAATTAGTGCCATAAGGTCTCATTAAAGATATATCTTTATTTTAGTAAATAATTGACAATAAGGTTAAATTTGCAAGGAAAGCAAAGTATAGTATAGTATAGTATAGTATGTAGTGTGGTCATAAAAGCCCCAACGCGCGTTTCACCCTAGCTTCGTCAGGATGAAATGCTAGCGTGAAACATGCGCTAGGGCTTTCCTGACCACACCACACTTATCCGATCTACTGCATCACTTGATGTAAGTATAGTTCTATTACCAAATAGACATCGTTCCTATGGGAAGTCCAGAGATGTACCTTCTGGATGTTGTGATAGATATACTATCCATTCATTTTCATTACATGTATGCACATGTGTAATGTTTGTGGTCTGTTTTGGATACTTTGCTTTCCTTGCACTGTATATTTAACCTTATTTTCAATTATATATTAAATAGTGATGAGCGAGCATGCTCGCTACTGCTCGGTGCTCGCCCGAGCATCTCACTGCTCGAGATGCTCGGCGCTCGCCGAGTATTTCCGGGTTGCTTAGGCGGCAACTCGGGTCCCCTCCCTGCATGTTTGGCGCTCTTTAGAGAGCATATGAACATGCAGGGATTGCCTGTCATGCACTGTAATGCCACATCCATGTTAGTTGCGGCATTACAGTGACTGGCTGGCCGCACAGCGTCATCAGGTCCATATCAGACCTGGCGCCGCCATGCTTGTCACAGTCATTCCGGATCAGACAGTGTAGGGAGAGCTGCTGCTGTGTCAGGGAGAGATTTGATCGTGTATTAGGTAGTGTAGGGAGAAAAACCGTACATTACACATATCCATCTTAACAAACAGTCCTTCTGAGGACTAATCCATCTGCAGAGATATCAGGCAGGCAGGGTGTATAGGCAGGCAGTGTATATAGCAGACTGCAGTGCATATAGCACAAGAGGCTTCATTCCAATTCTGTCTTCTGCTGCTGTTAGATATTTCTATACAAAGGCCCAGGTCTCAGGGACCAGGAATACTTTTTTTTATCTTAATCCTCATTATTTGCTTAAAAAGCAATTCAGAGAACACCATTTTTTCTGCGCCATTTGCTTGTTGGCACTGCAGAATACAGCCAGGTCCTTTCCATATTACAGCGCTAGAAATCCAGCTATTTAAAATTGTGTTTTCTCCGTCAAATGGATCACATATACGTTGTCAGAAAATACTGTCATTTCTGGCCTCCATTAAAAATTTCCTTTAGTGTGTCATTGAAGCAATTCACCGCAGTTTACTGTCCAAACTACTTACCTACAGGCCAGGTATTTAAAACTCGGTTTTCTCTATCACACGGATCACATATAAGTTCACTCCAAACTCAGTCATTTGTAGTGAGCGTGGAAGATACTGTCCTCCATTTAAAATGGGCAAGGCATGTGGCAAGGGACGGGGAACTGGACGTGATTGTAATGGTGCATGCAAAGGCCGAGGACAAGGCCGTGGGCAAGCCGAAATTGTGCCACAACAAACACTCACATCTTCTCGCCTGACTTCCTGTCCCAATTTCTAGGGGACCGAAGCACACCACTATTGAACCCAGAGCAGTGTCAAAACGTTGTTGGTTGGATAGCGGATAATGCTTCCAGTCACTTAGCCACCACCACTCTGTCTTCCACAGGGTCAAGTCTCAGTAGCCGTGAGTCTGGACCGCATATTCTTCACCCTGATCCTCCTTCCTCCCACCATGCCGAGTACCCAGAGACAACTGATCCCACACTTGGACACTCTGAAGAGCTGTTCACTTTTCCATTTATAGATTCGGGCCTCTCGCCTGGTCCACTTGAAGCGGGGCAAGAGGAGATCACGCGTAGCGATGCCCAAATATTTGAGCAGCCACGGTCACACGAAGGCGACGGTGGGAAAGAGTCACAAGAGGTGGACGATGATGAGACACAATTGCCAGAAAGTCAGGAGGAGGACAAGGGTACGGAAGTGGAAGACGAGGTGGTGGATAATATAGTAACTGACCCAACCTGGCAGGAGGACATGCAGAGCGAGGACAGCACCACACAGGTGGAGGGAGGCAGAGCACCCCAACAGGCAGGAAAAAGCAGTGTGGTGGCTGCAGACAGAAGGCAGGCAACCGTTCCCCGTAACACCAACACGAAGGAAGTTGCCAGTAAAACTGTTAGGTCTTCCTGAGTCTGGTTGTTTTTTAACCCCTTAAGCCCCGCGGGTGGTTTGCACGTTAATGACCGGGCCAATTTTTACAATTCTGACCACTGTCACTTTATGAGGTAATTACTCTGGAACGCTTCAACGGATCCCCCTGATTCTGAGACTGTTTTTTCGTGACATATTGTACTTCATGATTGTGGAAAAATTTCTTCGATATCACTTGCGTTTATTTGTGAAAAAAATGGAAATTTGGCGAAAATTTTGAAAATTTTGCAATTTTCAAAATTTGAATTTTTAAGCCCTGAAATCAGAGCGATATGTCACACAAAAGAGTTAATAAATAACATTTCCCACATGTCTACTTTACATCAGCACAATTTTGGAACCAAAATTTTTTTTTGTTAGGGAGCTATAAGGGTTAAAAGTTGACCAGCGATTTCTCATTTTTCCAACAAAATTTATAAAACCATTTTTTTAGGGACCACATCACATTTGAAGTCACTTGGAGAGGTCTTTATGACAGAAAATACCCAAAAGTGACACCATTCTAAAAACTGCACCCCTCAAGGTGCTCAAAACCACATTCAAGAACTTTATTAACCCTTCAGGTGCTTCACAGGAATTTTTTGAATGTGGAAGAAAAAAATGAACATTTAACTTTTTTCACAAAAATGTTACTTTAGACCCAATTTTTTTTATTTTCACAGGGGTAACAAGAAAAAATGGACCCCAAAATTTGTTGTGCAATTTCCCCTGGGCACGCAGATGCCCAATATTTGGGGAAGAAACACTGTTTGGGCGCACGGCAGGGCTCAGAAGGGAAGGAGCGCCATTTGACTTTTTGATTGTAAAATTTGCTTGAATAATTAGCGGACGCCATGTTGTGTTTGGAAAACCCCTGTGTGCCCAAACTTTGGAGCTCCCCCACAAGTGACCCCATTTTGGAAACTAGACCCCCCCAAGGCACCTTTATAGATGCATAGTGAGCACTTGGAACCCCCAGGTGCTTCACAAATTGATTCGTAAAAATGAAAAAGTGAAAAAAAAAACACTTTTTCATTTTTACGAATCAATTTGTGAAGCACCTGGGGTTCCAAGTGCTCACTATGAATCTAGATAGGTGCCTTGGGGAGTCTAGTTTCCAAAATGGGGTCACTTGTGGGGGAGCTCCAATGTTTGGGCACACAGATATCCGCTAACAAATTGAGCCGACAATTTGTTAGCGGATATCATGTTGCATTTGGAGAGTCCCTGTGTGCCCAAACATTGGAGCTCCCCCACAAGTGACCCCATTTTGGAAACTATACCCCTCAAGGATTTTATTAAGGTGTATGGGGTCACTTGTGGGGGAGCTCCAATGTTTGGGCACACAGGGGCTCTCCAAACGCAACATGGCGTCCGCTAACAATTTGAGCCGATTTTCCATTCAATTTGTTAGCGGACACCATGTCGCGTTTGGAGAGCCCGTGATGTGCCTAAACAGTGGAGCTCCCCCACAAGTGTCCCCATTTTGGAAACTATACCCCTCAAGGATTTTATTAAGGTGTATAGTGAACATTTTGAACCCAGAGGTACGGCACAGAATTTGTTTACATTAGGTCATCATATTGAATAAGTTGTCATTATTCTTGAGCGCAAGTGCTCGCTACTTGAGTTTGCATCGGGTACTCAGGTATGCACCATGTACAGCGTGTGCTCGAGTGACATGCTCGAGTCCCTGCTCCGCATGTTTCACGGTTATTAGACACCCAAAAAAAAACATGCGGGGATCGCTCGTGCATGGCAGGCAATCCCCGTAAAGTTTTTTGGCCGCGAAGCATATGGGGCAGAGACTCGAGCATGATATTCAATGCATACCAGAGCACCCGATGCAAACTCAAGTAGCGAGCACTTGCTCTCAACACTAGTCGCCATATCGTCATCTTTTTTTCTTACTTTTGAAAAAAATCCCAACCCCAGCCCTAGCCCCAGCACAACCCTAGCCCCAGCACAACCCTAGCCCCAGCACAACCCTAGCCCCAGCACAGCCCTAGCCCCAAACCCAGCCCTAACCCTAGCCCAATCCTAACCCAAGAGTTTATTTTGACGCTGTTCCTTGTGCGATATAAGTGATTAGACGACTTTATTCTTCGGGTCGGTGTGATTACAGCAATGCCAGAATCATATGGGGTTTTTATGACTGACAGCTGTCACATACTAAAAGACGCATTTTTTGTAAAATCTAGTTTTTGCATCGCCATATTTTGAGAGCTATAATTTTTCCAGATTTTGGCAGACAGTCATGTGACAGCTCGTTTTTTGCGGGATGACTTGACGTTGTTATTGGTGCCATTTTCAGGCACGTGACATTTTTTGATCGCTTTCTATTCCGATTTTTGGGAGGCAGAATAAACAAAAACCAACAATTCAGGAATTGTTTTTTTTTTTGTTTTTTTTTAATTCTGTTCCGCGTGTGGTAAAATTGATGAGGTAGCTTTATTCTTCGGGTCAGTACGTTTACAGCGGTACCACATTTGTATAATCTTTCTATGTTTTGGCGCTCATACACAATAAAAGCTATTTTATAGAAAAAAATATTTTTTAGCATCGCTTTATTCTGAGAGCTATAACTTTTTTATTTTTCGGCTGATGGAGCTGTATGGCAGCTTGTTTTTTGCGGGACGAGATGACGTTTTCAGTGGTATCATTTTTATTTATATGCGTCTTTTTAATCGCATGTTATTCCACTTTTTGTTTGGCGGTATGGTGATAAAGCATTGTTTTTTGCTTCGTTTTTTTTTTTTTTTTTTTTACCGTGTTCACTGAAGGGGTTAACTAGTGGGACAGTTTTATAGGTCAGGTTGTTCCGGACGCGGCGATACCAAATATGTGTACTTTTATTGTTTTTTTTTTATTTTTTTTATAATAATATTTATTGATGGGTACATTATATTTTTATTTTTGGTGTATTATTTTTTTTATTTTTTTATAATATTTTTGCACATTTTTTTTTTTTCCACTTTCACACAGTTTATACACTTTATTACTTTGTCCCACTCTGGGACTTTCACTTTTTTTTTTTCTGATCGCCTGCATGGCACAGGAATGGAGCACCATCCCTTTGCCATGAAGGCTGTCAGAAGTGCACAGTGTGAAGATTGCTTGGAGATGCACTGCGCATGTCCAAGCAATCTTCCTGCTCTCTGGTGACTCGGATGTTGTCATGACGACATCGGGTCGTCATGGCAACACCCGGGAAGCCTTTGCAGACTGCGCTGGAAGCCGGAAGAGGAGGTGAGTATCACCGATCACCTCCCCTTGCCCCCGCAATGCCGCGATCAACTTCGATCGACTTCGATCGCAGCATCGAGGGGGTTAATGTGCTGGGAGCGGTGCAGGACCGCTCCCTGCACATAGTACCGGGTGTCAGCTGTGACAATCAGCTGACACCCGGCGGCGATCGCGCCCGCACAGCCTGTGTGCGCGCGCGATCGCGATGACGTACTAATACGGGTCTGGCTCTTAAGTCCCAGGGCACAGACGCGTATTAGTACGTCAGATGTTATTAAGGGGTTAAAGACTCTGCCAATAACCCCAAAAAGGCCATTTGCACCAACTGCCAGGCCAGCATCAGCAGGGGTGGCAAAACGACCAGCCTGACCACCACCAGCATGATCAGGCACATGGCAGCAAAGCACCCCACTTTGTGGACCGAACCCCAGGGTCCAGGAACAGTGTCTGCAGGTGGCGCCATTGCTTTTTCCGCTGTTATGCATGCAAGCCAATCCCCTGTCCATGGTGCATGCGAAGACGCCTCCTGCCCTGCTCCTGTAGTTGCACACTCTCAAGTAGCAGCATCAGAAAGCACGTCCATGTTCTTGTCCCAGCGCAGAGTTCAGTTGTCCATACCCCGGTCCTTGGAACGCAAGCGCAAATATACAGCCAACGCCCCACAGGCTACACTACTAAATTCTCACATTTCACGACTGATTGCACTCGAAATGTTGCCTTTTAGGCTTGTGGAGACGGAAGCATTCCACAACCTGATGGCGGCGGCCATCCCTCGGTACTCGGTCCCCAGCCGCCACTATTTCTCCGGGTGTGCCGTCCCGCATTACCCAAGCATGTGTCCAAAAACATTAGCCGTGGTCTGAACAACGCAGTTACCAGCAAAGTCCATCTAACCATGGACACGTGGACAAGTGTTTGTGGGCAGGAACGGTACATCTCGCTGACGGCACACTGGGTTAACATAGTGGAAGCCGGGACCTTGTGACGGAACACGTCCTCCCGACGCCAAGGATTGCGGGCCCTAGGTCAATCAGGGTTGCCCCCACGGTCTACAGCTCCTGCACCTCATCCTCCTCAGACTCCTCCTCCTATTCAGCCTCCCTCTGCGAAATGACCACATCAGTCACAAGCTGGAAACACTGCAGTACTTCCTCGGCCAAGCGGCAACCGGCTGTGCAGAAGCTAATATGCTTATGTGAAAAATCGCAGAATGCTGAAGAGTTGTGGACAGCTCTGAAAGAGCAGGCAGATCTGTGGCTCACACCGCTGAACCTACAGCCAGGCATGGTCGTGTTTGACAATGGCCGGAACCTGGTGGCGGCTCTGAGGTGAGGCGAGCTCACACACTTACCATGCCTGGCCCATGTGCTTAACCTCGTGGTTCAGCGGTTTCTCAAATTCTACCCGGAGCTGCCGGATCTGCTTGTTAAAGTACGCCGCCTGTGTGCCCATTTTAAAAAGTCAGCTACAGCTTCCGCCGCTCTTGCACTGTTTCAGCAGCGTTTGCAGCTTCCGGCTCACAGACTGGTGTGTGATGTCCCCACGCGTTGGAACTCTACACTGCAGATGTTGGGAAGGATTTATGAGCAGAAGAGGGTAGTTGTTGAGTACCAGCATCAACAACGCCGTCGGAATTCAGTTCAGACTCCACACATAAGACCTCAGGAGTAGACATGGATGTCAGACATATGTACCAACCTCCAAAACTTTGAGGACTCCATCAAGATGGTGAGTGGCGATGATGCCATAATTAGCGTCACCATCCCGCTTCTCTGTCTTCTGAAATGCTCTCTGCTCACAATCAAAGAGGATGCATTGCAGGCGGAGCACGATGAGATGGAGCAAAGAACCATACAGGGTGATTACACACAGCCAAGCCTCATCTCATCCCAATGTGGATTGGGTGACAATGAGGAAGAAGAGGAGGAGGAGGAAGGACAGGAGCTAGTTTCATGCCCTATAGATGGTGCTACCTGCACAGCTGTCATACCGTATGTTCAGCGTGGATGGCCAGAGGACAGAGAGGAGGAGGAGGAGGAGAGCATGGTCAGTCATCCTCTTGGTGAGGACACGGAAGTCTTGCCTGTTAGTAGTCCGGCACGCATGGCTGAGTTTATGTTACGCTGCCTTTCCCATGACCCTCGCGTTCTCAAAATTTTGGGTGACAGTCATTACTGGTTGGTGACACTTCTAGACCAACGCTACAAGGAGAACTTTCTCTCTCTTATTCCTGAGGCGGACAGGTCTACAAGAATGGGGCAGTACCAGAATGCCCTTGTTGCGGAACTATTAAAAAAATTCCCATCTGAAAACGCTGGCGGCAGAGGGCACACTTTGTTGGACAACCAAGGAGTACAGGCAAGAGAGACACAACTTCAATCCAGCAGATGCAGGGGAACACTGTCAAAGTTCTGGGAGAGTTTTCTCAGACCCTCCCATCGCACAGGCCCTGAGGCGCGGAGTACTCTCACAAGGAGTGCAAAGTTTGGGAAGACGCTGAAGGAGTACCTTGCAGACCGTACCAACGTCCTCCGTGATCCCTCTGTGCCTTATAATTATTGGGTATCCAAGCTGGATACGTGGAATGAACTGGCTCTCTATGGCTTGGAGGTCCTGGCCTGCCCTGCCGCCAGCGTTTTATCAGAGCAGATTTTTAGTGCCACTGGTGGAATTATAACTGATAAGCGCATCCGCCTGTCAACTGAAAATGCTGACAGGCTAACTCTTATAAAAATGAAGAAGGACTGGATTGGGCCTGACTTCTCAACACCACCAAATGATAGCAGCGTAACAAACTCAAATCCAGTGTCTTTTCTTGGGAGGTGTATTCCCATACACCTTTTCACACCCACACATGGGTATACACGTCCTGATTTTGTCTATTGGCTCTTGTCCTCCTCCATCTCCTCATCCTCCACCACCATATCACCAGGGTGACAGTGGTCTGTGATGCAACACCCACATCATTTTTTTAAAGGGTGTTTATGATGCCCGTAAAAAAAAAATTTTATACAGTATGTTCATGTATACCCTCCAGGGGTAAATGTTTGTCAGCCCATACACTTAGTGCATAGGCATTACAAGTATAGGAGGCCCGCTCCATTCTAATGGGAGCATTTTTTTATGAGGCCTCCTCCACGTCTCTTCCAAGGGGCATTGAAGTGCCTCCAAATTTTTGGCAGCCCTTGCATTCACTGCATAGGCCAACACTATGGGAGACACTCTCCTTTCTAATGGGAATTTGTCATTACTGTGGCCCTGCTCTATGTGTCTTTAAATTCTTAGTGGGGTTTTTCCTATAATTGGTCAGCCGTTGGACTCACTGCATACCCTATAACTGTTTAGCAGACTCTCTCCTTTCTAATGGGAATTTGTCGTTACTGTGGCCCTGCTCCATGTGTCTTTAAATTCTTAGTGGGGTTTTTGCTAAAATTGGTCAGCCGTTGGACTCACTGCATACCCTATAACTGTATAGCAGACCCTCTCCTTTCTAATGGGAGCATGTAATACCTTGTTACTGGGGCCCTGCTCTATGTGTCTTTAAATTCATAGTGGGGTTTTTCCTAAAATTGGTCAGCCTTTGGACTCACTGCATACCCTATAACTGTATAGCAGACCCTCTCCTTTCTAATGGAAACATGTCGTACCTTGTTACTGTGACCCTGCTCCATGTGTCTTTAAATTCTTAGTGGGGTTTTTCTAAAATTAGTCAGCCGTTGGACTCACAGCATACCCTATAACTGTATAGCAGACCCTCTCCTTTCTAATGGGAACATGTCGTATCTTGTTACTGTGGCCCTGCTCCATGTGCCTTTAAATTCTTAGTGGGGTTTTTCCTAAAATTGGTCAGCCGTTGGACTCACTGCATACCCTATAACTGTATAGCAGACCCTCTCCTTTCTAATGGGAACATGTAGTACCTTGCTACTGTGGCCCTGCTCCGTGTTTCTTTCAATTCTTAGTGGGGTTTTTCCTAAAATTGGTCAGTCGTTGGACTCACTGCATACCCTATAACTGTATAGCAGACCCTCTCATTTTTAATTGGAACATGTCGTACCTTGTTACTGTGGCCCTGCTGCGTGTCTTTAAATTCTTAGTGGGGTTTTTCCTAAAATTGGTCAGCCGTTGGACTCACTGCATACCCTATAACTGTATAACAGACGCTCTCCTTTCTAATGGGAACATGTCGTACCTTGTTACTGTGGCCCTGCTCCGTGTGTCTTTAAATTCTTAGTGGGGTTTTTCCTAAAATTGGTCAGCCGTTGGACTCACTGCATACCCTATAACTATATAGCAGACCCTCTCCTTTCTAATAGGAACATGTCGTATCTTGTTACTGTGGCCCTGCTCCTTGTGTCTTTAAATTCTTAATGGGGTTTTTCCTAAATTTGGTCAGCCGTTGGCATGAGGTTATGAAAAGCTTCCGCCTCCACGAACAATTCAAGTGGAAGCAGCTGTCCAAAATTTGGCAGCATAGTATTGCGGCCTGTGGGTGGGTGGCTGCCTGCATACTTGCGCTTGCATTTCAAGGAATGGGGTAGGTACAACTGAATGCTGCAGTGGGACAAGGACGTGGATGGTGATTGTTGCAAGTCTGCAATGACAGGAACATGGCTGGAGGCATCTTCGCATGTGCCAAGGATCACTTATGATGGGCACACTTTTAGGCAGTGACCTGGGAGATGCTTCCAGAGGTCTTCCCCATGCTGTTCCCATGTCTTTTCAGCACTGTATGCATATGTCTGATGATGTGTCACACACCACATGGCCAGATAAGGTTGTAAAATGTTAAAATGGCATTTCCTGTTGAATGCATTTGTCTTGGTTGAAAGCAATGCAAAAGTGCAAAAACGCATCAAAAACGCTACGTGTGAACATAGCCCAAGTTGTGGAGGAGTATTTTTGCTTTTGGTTATTTATTTTGCCTTATATACAAGTCATTACCCTGGAAAGGATGTTCCTTAACATATTTCCCAGGAAAATCCATTTTGGTTTAGTTTTTGTATGTTTTATTGTGAGTCCATAAAAGTGGCGTAATACTCTGACCACGTTGCTGACAGCAGTGATCTGGGAGTCAGAGATGCTTCCAGGGGTCTTCCCCATGCTGTTCCCATGTCATTTGAGCACTGTTCCCATAGATTTGGGCAAGTTTTAGGCCGTCTGCAGACCGCCGGGGGGAGCTTCCTGAAAAATGCTCGAGTTTCCCATAGACTTACATTGGGCTCGTTGCTCGGGTCGAGCACCCGAGTATTCCAATTTGCTCGACCCGAGCAACGAGTACCCTAGCATTTTAGTGCTCGCTCATCACTAATATTAAAATAAAGATATACCTTTTATGAGACCTTAAGGAACTAGTTGATTGCTGGTATTGCCAGATAATATACATTTAGAAAGGAAAACGCCTCCTTTAGGAAGTTCACTCATGGTTGGGTTTGTGCGATAACCATAGACTTGTGAACCTACTGTATATGTTTGGGGATTTTGAAAGGTTCCTATTGTCTTTGCCAGTTTATATATATATGAATTTAATAAATATAAAATTAATAGCGTGATGGATATTTTTCATGCGCCGTGCATTGTGTTCAAATCATATATCCAATTTATCTTCTCTTCTGACAACATATCGAGCGTCGTACTGAGGTATCACCTTTGCAAAGCTTTGATTATCTACAGCATAGGTTATCCCTAAGCTCCAATAACAAGAAAGGCAAACTCTGGTCCAAGCTATCTGAGCTTATTCTCTGCAGTCGTGTACTTCTCAGGGCTGCGGACATCTGTCAAACAGTGAACTCCAATGCATTGCAAGCTCTTCACAAACAATCCCATGTCAAGCCATCAGCTGTACTAAGCTAGGCATGCTTTCAGGAGTCTTGAATCTATATTAAATAGGACTGAACATTTTAAATGCTTGTGGTTGGGAACAAAAACGGAGGAAAACCATTCTACTAACTACTTAAATATGCACTATTGTATATTAATAGTGCCATTAGCCCGTCTCCAATTTAGCACATCAAAGCAAAACCTTCATCTCCTGCCGGTGGATTATATGAACATGAGTGACATCTGTAATCTTATAGGTTCGCAATTTAGGAAATGCTTTTAAATCTTCCCATTAACTAAGTAGCAGTTCTTTAAGAACCCAGGCATATAATGGCTCATTTAAAGCGCTATCTGAACTTCGACCCTTACAACACTAAATACCTTTTTTCGGATACTTACTAATTGTTAGCAGCCATGTTTAGCATTCCTCGCCTATCATACAGGGTGCTGGATTTCAGCCAGTCACAGGGCAGGATTCTCACTAATGCCCTGGAATTCTTACTAATTAGCATATGACATATGTATGTAAGCCTCAGTCCCCTGTCGTTGTATGCATACAATATATGAACTAAGGTTCGGAGTGCCAGATAAGATAGTACAAGACTGAGGCTGTATGAAAATGATTAACCTCAACCATCATCTTGATTGCTGCAAAAAGTTACAGTAGAGAAGCCTAAAAAAAAGAGAGAATCCATTACGCCTACAGGTTATGAACTTGTAGTGCTCATTCTGAAGGACAGTGAGAGTGAGGATAAGGCCTTAGCTATACTTCAAACAACTGATCCAACCACATGATCATGCAAGTCGCATAAAGACTAGAGATGAGGGGATCTTTTGAAATTCGAATTCATCAACTTCGCCATTTTTTTCCCAAAAATTTGAAAGCGCCTCCTTTAGGCGTGTCTCCACATGGAAGGTCATTCACGGTTGGGTTTGTGAGATAACCATAGACTTGTGGACCTACATTATATGTTTGGGGATTTTGAAAGGTTCCCATTGTCTTTGTTAATTTATATATATATAAATCTCAACAACAGAAAGCTTGTAATTGTTCAGGAAATATACATGGAAGAGAGGAGAGAGAGAGAGAACCCAGTTGACAATAACAGCTTAGACTTTTCAGGCGAAAAAGAGAGAGCACCCTACTGACCATAAGAGCTTAAATGCTACAGGAGAAAAAATAGAGGACCCATTAACCATAACATCTTGCACTCTTCAGGAGAAATAGGCTTACCCAATGACTCTGGAGATGGAAAACGACTCTGCCATACAAACTGTGATCCACTGAGAACCACTGATCTGTGATGGCCCAGGTATTGACCACCACTGTACAAGGTATGATAATTAGTGTTGAGCAAGCACTAAAATGCTCGGGTGCTCGAAGCTCGGGCCGAGCTCGCCGTGATACTCGGGTGCTCGACCCAAGCAACGAGCCCAATGTTAGTCTATGGGAGACTCGAGCATTTTTGCGGTGGAACCCTCGGCAGTCTTTTAAAAGCCTAACAAGTGCCCAAAACGATAGTGACTGTGCTCAAATGACATGGGGACAGCATGGGGATCGCCCCAGGAAGCATTTCTGACCCCCAGGTCGGGTGCTTTGCTGCCATGTGCCTGATCATGCTGGTGGTGGTCAGGCTGGTAGTTTTGTCACCCCTGCTGATGCTGGCATGGCAGGTGGAACATATGGCCTTTTTGGGGTTATCAGCAGAGTCTTTAAAACAATTCCAGACTCTGGAAGACCTACCGCTTGTACTGGCAACGTCCCTCGTGTTGGTGTTACGGGGAACGGTTGCCTGCCTTCTGTCTGCGGCCACCACACTGCTTCTTCCTGCCTGTTGGGGTACTCTGCCTCCCTCCCCCTGTGTGCTGCTGGCCTCACTCTGCATGTCCTCCTTCCACGTTGGGTCAGTTACTAGATCATCCACCACCTCCTCCTCTTCCACTTGCGCACCACGATCCTCCTCCTCACTTCCTGGCAATTGTGTCTCGTCATCGTCCACCTCTTGTGACAGATTGCCAACGTCGACTTCCTGTGGCCGTGGCTGTTCAAATATTTGGGCATCGCAACATGGGATCTCCTCTTCCACCACTTCAAGCGGATCAGGCGAGGGGCCCAAATATGGAAATGGACCAGTGAACAGCTCTTCAGAGTGTCCAAGTGTGGGATCACATGCTGTCTGACGACACTCGGCATGGTGGGAGGAAGGAGCATCAGGGTGAGGAGGAGTATGCGGTCGAGACTCACGGCTACTAAGAGTTGACCGTGTGGAAGACAGACCGGAGGTGGTGGTGCCCAGGTAACTGGAAGTATTATCTGCTATCCAATTAATAACCTGTTCACACTGATCAGTTCTCAATACTGGTGTTGTTCTGTGCTTCCCTAGTAATTTGGTCATGAAGTGGGAGCGATAAGATGTGGCTGTTGGTTGTGGCACATTTTCACCTTGGCCACGGCCCCGTCCTCCGCACGAACCATCACCAGAACGTCCACTTCCACGTCCCTTGCCACGCGCCTTGCCCATTGTAAATGAAGTAAAATAGTTTACACTTGCACTATCAATGGAAAAAGGGTAACAAAGAGTAGATTAGAACCGTGGAAGAGGAAAACCACAGTTATTGTTTACTGGGGTATACCACACTTTTTTAAATAGAGATATTTGCGGCTGAACAGTGAGCGACACACTCAAACTGCTTTTTTTTTTTAGATACCAAAGGCCCAAAACTGGATAGTACAGCGATTTGACCCGTGGACCTGCAAAACCACACTGGGATGTCGGGCCTACACAAGACTATTTTCAACAGATATATTTTTGTGTCACAACAGTCAGGAGAAACTACTGTTTTTCTTTACGGAAAAAACTACCAAAAGTTGAATAATAAAGATTTTTTACCGTGGGATGGCAAAACCACAGATATTGTTTACTGGGGTATACCACACTTTTTTAAATAGAGATATTTGCGGCTGAACAGTGAGCGACACACTCAAACTGCTTTTTTTTTTAGATACCAAAGGCCCAAAACTGGATAGTACAGCGATTTGACCCGTGGAACTGCAAAACCACACTGGGATGTCGGGCCTACACAAGACTATTTTCAACAGATATATTTTTGTGTCACAACAGTCAGGAGACACTACTGTTTTTCTTTACGGAAAAAACTACCAAAAGCTGAATAATAGAGATTTTTTACCGTGGGATGGCAAAACCACAGTTATTGTTTACTGGGGTATACCACACTTTTTTAAATAGAGATATTTGCGGCTGAACAGTGAGCGACACACTCAAACTGCTTTTTTTTTAGATACCAAAGGCCCAAAACTGGATAGTACAGCGATTTGACCCATGGAACTGCGAAACCACACTTGGATGTCGGGCCTACACAAGACTATTTTCAACAGATATATTTTTGTGTCACAACAGTCAGGAGACACTACTGTTTTTCTTTACGGAAAAAACTACCAAAAGCTGAATAACAGAGATTTTTTACCGTGGGATGGCAAAAACACAGATATTGTTTACTGGGGTATACCACACTTTTTTAAATAGAGATATTTGCGGCTGAACAGTGAACGACACACTCAAACTGCTTTTTTTTTTAGATACCAAAGGCCCAAAACTGGATAGTACAGCGATTTGACCCGTGGAACTGCAAAACCACACTGGGATGTCGGGCCTACACAAGACTATTTTCAACAGATATATTTTTGTGTCACAACAGTCAGGAGACACTACTGTTTTTCTTTACGGAAAAAACTACCAAAAGCTGAATAATAGAGATTTTTTACCGTGGGATGGCAAAACCACAGTTATTGTTTACTGGGGTATACCACACTTTTTTAAATAGAGATATTTGCGGGTGAACAGTGAGCCACACACTCAAACTGCTTTTTTTTTAGATACAAATGGCGCAAAATGGATAATACAGAGGTTTGAACCGTGGAAGTGCAAAACAACACTTCTGTTTCTCTAGCCTACACCAGACTATTTTCAACAGTTATATTTGTGTCTGAAAAATCAGAGACACGCTTTTTTTTTGGGGGGGGGGGGACACACCAAAAGGTTAATAAGACGGGTATTTGTACAGTGTGAAGGAGGAAAAAAAAAGGAGGATTTAGATGAAAAAAAAAGGATTTTTCCTGGCCCCCGACACCTGTTGCTAAGTCCAGCAATTTCAGCAACAGGTGCACACAGGACTGTAATGCGTTTGCTGGTATAACCACTGTGTCTCCTATACAGCCTGCCTGCCTGGTATCTGGGATGGATATTAGTCCTGAAAAGGACTGTTTGTTCTGGCAGCCTTTACAGACCCTACACTAACTATTTTGCAGTTTATATCTCTCCCTAAATCAGCAGCGCTGTCCCTACACTGTCTAATCCGGAGCGACTGTGTCCAAGATGGCAGCGCCCCGTTTTAAATACAAAACGACGTTAGCCTGCTCTCTGATTTTTCAGCAATGTGTGAAATGATATTGGACAAGCATTTCTTTTTTGCGAATCGAATTGTTCGAATTCTAGATAAACCACGAATTTCAGGAAATGTGACTCAAACTAAATCCTCTGATCGATCCGCTAATCTCTAATAAAGACATGACTATCAAATCAAGTCAGATTTACAGTGACTGTTGTGTGATTGTATCATGCCAGACTACCTTTCTCTCCAACAGTAGCATGACCTCTTTTGGGCCAACACATTGTGCCAAACAAGAATTTTGTAGTCTTGATTATCATATGGTCTCTACTGCTATATGTCTAAAAGTTGTTTATTATCCATGGCTTAAAAATATTCTCTTACTGCCAGGCAGCTATCCACACAGGTGCCACTTTGTTTCTCACACCTCCTGTTCCTAAATATTTGCTTATTGGTAGTTTTTGGCAGCTCAGTCGTAGATTTATCAGCTGGCTGTGGTATAAGCGTCAGTTGCACAGGGTTTCCATTTTTCGGTTTGATGGGTTATATGCTATAATTAACAGAAATCACAACTACATTACTATTATAGCTGGCAGATGTTTAGGCTAAGGCTACACATGGTGTTAATAGCATGTTCTACTATTTATATTAGCAATTGCTCTTTTTATGAATTCCTAGTTACAGACAAGTTTACTGTGCAGTTTGAAGAACATCCTTTCTTCAAAATGCTCCATGAGTGGAACGGAGGTGGACATGCTTGACCCTTGTTCTTGGGATCACTGTAGATTCCTTAGGTGAAACTCCAATGATCAGTGAGTTATCCCTTATCCTTAGGATACAGGATAATTTTTCATTCTGGGTATAGCTAAAAAGATCTTTAAAATTAGGTAGTATGTTCTTGTGTAACTAGGAATTCATCAATAGTATAATATGCCAATATCACCTTCTCCTACCTTGGTTTCACGGTTTGCCAGCGATAATGGTCATAAGTCTCACCAGCCTGTTATTCCTTATTGCATGGGTAGGTGATAACTGTAAAGTCAGGGATTAACCCTTTAAAATACAAATTTGCTCCATATTTTTGATTTCTTGATTCACAACTCACATGAAGATTTCTGAAAAAAAAAAAAAAAAGCAAACGACAGCGCAGTGGGGAATATATGAGATAAGGGGTCAAGCAAGTGTCCTGTATAGGATTCATGTGGTGCGTATCCATTGTATGGCGCACATAGACAGGGCCATATTTAGAGTTTATGGTGCCCCAGGCACTCTCAGGTTGTGTTGCCACTGCGGTGCGTTTGTTTGCCACTGCGGTGCGTTTGTTTGCCACAACCGTGACAAAAAATGCACTGTTTGCTGTGATTTCTGAAAATGTGTTCTGTGAGAGCGGTGTATAGAACCATAGACTTTATATAGAGAATGTATACCACTCTGTGTATACACTCAGGCAGACTCTCAGTACTTCTAGCTGCTGAGCAGCACACTGCATTTTGAGTGAGTGGTGAGGGTTTCTCTTTGATTACTGATAATGTGGTAGGTGATATACAATTATTTCACAAGATGAAAGGATCGTAACAGATTACACAGCATATATCAAGGTAGGGCTCCCATTTTCCTGTGCACCCCTCCCCCAAAATAGAAAAGTTTAATGCTCCTAACAATTACAGATTTACTAATCCTCAACTTGGCAGTTGTCACACTACTTTATTAACATAGCCATGTAGTGTATTTCTGACAAGTTAAGGATTACTACATTTGTACAGGATCAGAACCACCATCATGTATATGAATACAACACCAGAATCAGCATTGAAAAATGAACCAGACCATATTCAGTGCACAAATACAACACCAGAAGCAACATTAGTACGTGCATATAGCACAAGAATAATCATCAGTACATGAATACAACACCAGAACAACCATGAGTACATGGATACATCACCAGAACCACATATCCATAATCACTATCTCCAGAGACAGCGAAGCCATCAGATCTGGGACACTAAAACTTTAACAACACTTATCTAAGCTAATGAATAATTCATTCTATGAGCTCAGTTTGTTTTTTTAAGTGTCCATTTATTATGTCATGTCTGTGCTCTTTTTGTATATGTATTGGTGTTTCTTCAGATACTTTGTTATACCATACCTGATGAAGAGAACTGAGTAGTCTCGAAAGCTTGTTTTGTAATACTTATTTTATTTTTGTTAGCCACTAAAAATATCATAACTACAAGATTATTATTTTGTTTCTCCCACTGAGAACAATCAATCTCTCTACACCACAAATCTTACTCCATCAGGGACTGGAGTAAGGTTTGTGGCAAGACGCACGCCACTCAGACTCTCTTAACGAATCAGGGGCCTCACACTCCGCCCACCCACCCACTCATTCATTCATTCAAAACCAGCATGAAGATCACTGGTTTTGATAAATCAGGGCCTTTGTGTATGTTCACATGGAGCAAATACACAGAATTTTTACAAGCTATTACAGTACATGTAGAATGGATGAAATGTTACCAAATCTTATCCCCACAACGTGTAATTGAACGGTGTTGTGGATTTTAAATTTGCTGTAAATTTGCAACACAGATTTCACTTTTTGCAATGTATTGGGTGAATTGCAAAAATCTGCTTTTAAATCTGATTTTTACCCCTCAATTTACATTCCATGTAAACTTGGAACTAAATCTATTGACATCGTAATTTGGTATAAGTGAGATCTTTACTGTAGCATGTGCTTTTATTGCAAAGATGTACAAACTGGTATATGCTTGTGATCCATATTTGATGTTCAAAGAGGATTCATGTAAATGTATGGATGCACTTTTGTAATTTATCTTAAGAAATAGAAGGTAAAACAAAAAAAAAAGATCCATAAGAGACATTCAGAACAGTTGTATTCCATTCCTTATTTTCATAAGTAAAATGCACTTGGAGTAGAGCACTAATGTCATGTTAACAAAGCTTTATTTCTTATGCATATGGATGGATTTCAAATCCATGTTGTATATAGTAAATTTGTCACTGTTCAGATTTTAATTTCCACTGTTATGGTAGCTTTGACATGTGCATTATGTCTAAGTCTGTCCATTTGTGAATGAGGTTTGATTTTTTTTTTTTTTTTTTTTTTACACACACTATATTATGGGACGATTTAAGGTGGAAGAGGTCCAGATACTGGAAGGTCCTGTTATTTGACAGTTACTTGACAGTATTCAATACTAGTTTGAAGACACTGGAGCATGTTGGACATGGATATACACATCTCTATCCACAAATCCACAAAGATATTATATATAGATAGATAGATAGATAGATATTCTATATATATATATATATATATATATATATATATATATATAATATATATATATAGATGTATACACATACACTGCTCAAAAAAATAAAGGGAACACTCAAATAACATCCTAGATCTGAATGAATGAAATATTCTCATTGAATACTTTGTTCTGTACAAAGTTGAATGTGCTGTCAACAAAATCACACAAAAATCATCAATGGAAATCAAATTTATTAACCAATGGAGGCCTGGATTTGGAGTCATCCCCAAAATGAAAGTGGAAAAACATACTACAGGCTGATCCAACTTTGATGTAATGTCCTTAAAACAAGTCAAAATGAGGCTCAGTATTGTGTGTGGCCTCCACGTGCCTGTATGACCTCCCTACAACGCCTGGGCATGCTCCTGATGAGGTTGCGGATGGTCTCCTGTGGGATCTCCTCCCAGACCTGAACTAAAGCATCCGCCAACTCCTGGACAGTCTGTGGTGCAATGTGACGTTGCTGGATGGAGCGAGACATGATGTCCCACATGTGCTCAATCGGATTCAGGTCTGGGGAACGAGCGGGCCAGTCCATAGCTTCAATGCCTTCATCTTGCAGGAACTGCTGACACACTCCAGCCACATGAGGTCTGGCATTGTCCTGCATTAGGAGGAACCCAGGGCCAACCGCTCCAGCATATGGTCTCACAAGGGGTCTGAGGATCTCATCCCGGTACGTAATGGCAGTCAGGTTACCTCTGGCGAGCACATGGAGGGCTGTGCGGCCCTCCAAAGAAATGCCACCCCACACCATTACTGACCCACTGCCAAACCGGTCATGCTGAAGGATGTTGCAGGCAGCAGATCGCTCTCTACGGCGTCTCCAGACTCTGTCACATGTGCTCAGTGTGAACCTGCTTTCATCTGTGAAGAGCACAGGGTGCCAGTGGCGACTTTGCCAATCCTGGTGTTCTGTGGCAAATGCCAAACGTCCTGCACAGGGTTGGACTGTGAGCACAACCCCCATCTGTGGATGTCGGGCTCTCATACCACCCTCATGGAGTCAGTTTCTAACAGTTTGTGCACACACATGCACATTTGTGGCCTGCTGGAGGTCATTTTGCAGGGCTCTGGCAGTCCCCCTCCTGTTCCTCCTTGCACAAAGGAGGTAACGGTCCTGCTGCTTGGTTGTTGCCCTCCTATGGCTCCCTCCACATCTCCTGGTATCTGCTCCATGCTCTGGACACTGCTGACAGACACAGCTACCCTTCTTGCCACAGCTCGCACTGATATGTCATCCTGGATGAACTGCACTACCTGAGCAACTTCTGTGGGTTGTACTGTAGACACCGCCTCATGCTACTGTACCTCTAGGGGTGAGAGCAATGGCAAAATGAAAAAGTGACCAAAACAACAGCCAAAAAGGATGAGAACAGAGAAATTGTCTGTGGTCACCACCTGCAGAACCACTCCTTTATAGGGGGTATCTTGCTAATTGCCTATCATTTCTACCAGTTGTCTATTCCATTTGCACAACAGCAGGACAAATTGATTCACAATCAGTATTGCTTCATAACTGGAGAGGTAGATTTCACAGAAGTGTTACTGACTTGGAGTTACATGTTGTTTAAGTGTTCCCTTTATTTTTTGAGCAGTGTATATAATATATATTTATTCTATTTACATACACTTGAGGAGTCCATTTAATCTCAAATTGAAGTTTACAGAACTAAGGCCTGAAAAAAGACCACTTTTGAACTTGTGAATTAATTAAAGAAGCACTCCCATCAAAGTTTTTTCCTCTTAGTATATTATTTATCATATTAATCATATTATATAGAACTGTGTACTTACAATTGCTCATTTTGCCTTTCTACCTAGATAATTCTTCTCTTTTTCATTAGGCCTATGACATCACATGATTAAAAATTGATTAGCTGAATCTTTCTAAGCTCTATGTAAAAAGGAAGTCAATTTTCTCTGCACAAGTCATGAGTCACTGCAAAAGTCTGGCAGGGGATAGGAACAGCAGCTGGGTCAGGAGTTGAAGAAGGGGATAACTCATACAGGGACAAGAGACTTCCTGTTTATACATAGAGCAGAGAAAAGAAAATAATTAACTCGGTAGAAAGGCAAAATGACCATTTGCAAGTACACAGTGAGAAACATAGCAAAAAGGCAATGGTATTTTACCAGCCAAGATCTCAAGGACAATGCACAACAGGGTGCAGCAGACCCCCTTATTAGAAGGCGCTAACACAGGTGCAGAATGCTGATGAACAATCACTCTCAACCTCTCAATCCATGGAGGGGGTGGCTGCCTAGCATTAAAACTGCACACAGATTAAACTTGCAATAGGGCGCAGTTCACACACATGTAGCACAGTACCTAGCCAGCAACCTACAACACGCCCCTGCTATTCGATCAGGCGGTTTGCCCAGCACCTGATCAGTGCTTAACAGAAGTGAAAGCGCCTAATTTACAAGGTCACCATTAATTAGCCTGGCTGCACCCTGTAAGATTAAAAAAGTGCAAAAATATATAATAGGAAGTATTGGTTAATATTTTGGCCAAAATAAGCAAGCTCGCAACCCGCATCAAGGGTCCTCACTGTCTTGTGAGACCCTACTCTACAATAAAAATCCTGTTGTGTATAGTCCTTGAGATCTTGGCTGGTAAATACCATTGCCTTTTTGCTATGTTTCTAATTGAATTATTGTGGAATTTTTAAAATGTCCATTTTTTGCTTTGGCTGTGCCGTTTTATTTTATTGCTGTCTTTGAATCTGCTCAAGCTCTACTATGTCTTTGGTGACTAAAACAATACATCTGGACCCGAGTGAACCACATGTTCGTTGACTGCTTGGTTTGTTGATTTTCATGCATGCTGTATGGTGACAGATCAATTGTATTAACTACTGCTCTGTCCTCATTGTTGTGTATATTAAACGAGCGCCATTCAGCATATTGATTGGCACTAGTTTTTGGGGATAACTCCGCCTGCCTAAGGGAAAGTGCACATGATGTCTTGATTCCACCAGTAGAGTAGCCAAGTTTTTCTAGGCAAAGCCACTTCAGGAGAGCACCAGTGGTTTGTTTTACTGAAGCAGCTTTGCCATCATTTTTTGCGCCAGCTCTGCCACCAACTTTTCTATGTATTTTACACTACAGTGCCGAGCGGCTTCTTAGCAAAAGCCGCCCAATGACTCACATGACACGTCTTTTAAACTCTTTACAGGTTCCGAACTCTGAAGCGGCTAAAAGAAGTTGCAAAGACAGAAAGGGCACCGCACAATGTTCATTTTTAGCTGCGATTTTGGGGAACTTTTTCAGGCGGAATACGGCTGAAAAATACATTGCGTACACATGCCTTTCTAAAAACTGATTTAGGGTAACATTTTATAGAGCGCTTATTTTATCCTTCTGCATTTTGCTTGACATTCATAACAATATTTAAAGACAGCAGTAAAATGCCTGTATAAGTTCAGGGTATGTGCACACAGTTTTTTTTTCCAAGGTGTTCAAAAACTAAGTTTTCTAGCGGAAACAACTTCAGGAAAAAGTCCTTTTTGGATGCGTTTTTCATTTCTTGCAGCACTTTTGAAGCATTTTGAAAGTTTTTTTCCACGGCCCCACTATCAGTATTTGGTATTTTTTCTCAGGAGTGGGAGCCAAAACCTGGAGTGGGTGATAAATGCAGAATTGGGGACTTGTTTCTATTATACCTTTTCTCTGATTGTTCCTCAGCTGGTTTTGTCTCCCCCCACTCCTGAGAAAAAATACTGACCGAATACGGATAGTGGGGCCGTGGCCTAAAACCTGTAGTAGTTATATAAAAAAAAAAAAAAAAACTCAAAAGCCTGAATATATGAAAAGAAAGTTATTTGACAATTAAAATGATTAGGCAGTCTTACAAGTGTTTTATTTTTTTCTTCAGTATTTTTCAGGCAATTTTTGTAAATTACCTGGCTTAGAAAACTCTATATGCATATACCCCAATACTTAGTTATGGGCAAGGTACAATGAAGCATGGTGAGATCATAATCAGTTAATTATTTCTACAAAACATAATTTATAGCCAAAAATCGACAGCATGTTCGAATTTCCGTGCAGATTTTTGCTACTAAACGTGGAAGAGGGATAGAAAATCCCCATTCATTTGTAGCACACTGTAACTTGCCATAAATTTGCAGTGCAGAGTCCGCACAGCAAATCACAAATGTGTGAACGTAGCCTTATTTTACATGCATTTTTTCCCCTGTGGAATTTTTCTTCTTTGTTTTGCATTTTTTTGTGGCAGCGGCATTTATTTTTTTTTCAAAAGCAACAAACTGTAGGGATGTGTTTTCTTTATTACACCCATAAGCATTCACTGGTTTATTTTTTTCCTGCTTAAAAACACATGTAAATGTGTCTTGTATTTTTGGTGGTGGTTTTTGTTGTGAATTTCAAATTAGAAATCATGCGATCCCAAGATGGATCTTTGTATCACAATCTATAAACCATATCTTTTGGAAAAATTACTAAATAAAATGCACGTACTGACGCAAAAATAAAGGAGTAAAAAACAATAAAACACTGACATTACCTTAGAAGAAAAAGCTGCAAAAAAATGTAGCATATTGGATGGTTGCATGTATAATTTCCCCGACCTATACCTTCCATAGACTCCTATTAAAAAAATAAAATACAGTGTTGTATACATTTTTTTTTTACTGGATGCTTCTGCATAGAAGGAGGCGGAAAAAGGAAAGGTTATAGAGGACTATGGATATATTTGACATGTACCTCGGGAACTTTCCTGATGCAATACTGTGGCCAGATGTTTGCTGGATGTCAATAGGGAAATAGACGCAACATAAACGGAGTTTGTAGGCGTATGTGGATTTTTTGAGAAATCACAACATGCTCTAGGGCTGGGCTTTCTCAGGCAGTATGTAGTGTTTTTTTTCTCACGGACTTCCATTTTTCTTTGTTAAATAAACATGTTAAATGTTTATTGTAATTGTTTTGTGATTACAAATCATGTGATTCGAACCCCTTAAGGACTGCCGTAACGCATTTTCACGGCGGCAGTTAAGGGTACTTATTCCTCAGCACCGTGAAAATGCGTCGCTGAGGAATAAGGCTGTAGCGCCCCCCAGTCGGAAATTCGCCAGGGTCTTAGCTACCGGGGGTAGCTGAGGCCCTGGAGAATATGACCAGGGCTGTTTTTTTTTTTTTTTTTTAGGTCCCCTGTCACGTGATCGCTGTTATTCACTGAATAACGACGATCACAAAAAAAAAGTGTGCCCACGGTTTACAATCATTTCTCTCTCCTCTGACATGATATTCATGTCAGAGAAGAGAGAAATGAAGCCCCCACCTCCTCCAGAGCCTCCCGGTACCTCCGCAGTCCTCGAATAACCTCCCGAATCTTGCCACAGAAAGAAAATGTCGGGCACATGAGCAGTGCACCGGCCTGCAGATCTCGGCGGGCGCACTGCGCATGCAGGCAACAACAGAGTTTTCCCTACTGGTTCGTTTTGATCACTGTGATAGGGTTTATAGGTACCGTCCCAATTTAGGGTGACCCTAAATTGGGACGGTACCTATACTGCCTATATTAAAAACTGTATACTTTTTTTGATCAAAAATAGTTCACTAAGTACCCTATATTTATTATGCAATTTTGCTTTACATTTATATATAATTATGGTAGGGTATGAGATATATTTTTGTCTTGCTTCTTTTTTGCTAGTGTGAACATGCCTCTGTTTCTTGTATGTCTGCCATCTTAGACCTCAGTTCACATTGTCTGGTTTTTTGACTTGTTTGCATTCTGTGCAATTTAAGGGTGTGGCATGCCCTTTGTTGAGCTGATTGGTATATATGTAGCTTACCACGGGCCTAGGTGGTCTGGAGTTGGGACCCGGTCCTATTTGTCTACCCTTTTATATGCATTACTTCAACTTTGATATACAGTAAGGTTTTTAATATAGGCAGTATAGGTACCGTCCCAATTTAGGGTCACCTTGCCGCTGGTGGGACGGCTTGTATACTTTTTTTGATCAAAAATAGTTCACTAAGTACCCTATATTTATTATGCAATTTTGCTTTACATTTATATATAATTATGGTAGGGTATGAGATATATTTTTGTCTTGCTTCTTTTTTGCTAGTGTGAACATGCCTCTGTTTCTTGTATGTCTGCCATCTTAGACCTCAGTTCACATTGTCTGTTTTTTTGACTTGTTTGCATTCTGTGCAATTTAAGGGTGTGGCATGCCCTTTGTTGAGCTGATTGGTATATATGTAGCTTACCACGGGCCTAGGTGGTCTGGAGTTGGGACCCGGTCCTATTTGTCTACCCTTTTATATGCATTACTTCAACTTTGATATACAGTAAGGTTTTTAATATAGGCAGTATAGGTACCGTCCCAATTTAGGGTCACCTTGCCGCTGGTGGGACGGCTTGTATACTTTTTTTGATCAAAAATAGTTCACTAAGTACCCTATATTTATTATGCAATTTTGCTTTACATTTATATATAATTATGGTAGGGTATGAGATATATTTTTGTCTTGCTTCTTTTTTGCTAGTGTGAACATGCCTCTGTTTCTTGTGTGTCTGCCATCTTAGACCTCAGTTCACATTGTCTGGTTTTTTGACTTGTTTGCATTCTGTGCAATTTAAGGGTGTGGCATGCCCATTGTTGAGCTGATTGGTATATATGTAGCTTACCACGGGCCTAGGTGGTCTGGAGTTGGGACCCGGTCCTATTTGTCTACCCTTTTATATGCATTACTTCAACTTTGATATACAGTAAGGTTTTTAATATAGGCAGTATAGGTACCGTCCCAATTTAGGGTCACCTTGCCGCTGGTGGGACGGCTTGTATACTTTTTTTGATCAAAAATAGTTCACTAAGTACCCTATATTTATTATGCAATTTTGCTTTACATTTATATATAATTATGGTAGGGTATGAGATATATTTTTGTCTTGCTTCTTCTAATATTGGATGGTACGGTCGCTACCTGGACGACCTGTTAATATGGAGGGGCATGGAGGAATCAGCATTGGAGTTTACAGAATAGATTAACCATAATAATTTAAACTTGAAATGTACATACAAGATTGAACCTGAAACCATAGATTTTTTAGATATTTCCTTAGATAACAATGAACAGTTTTATATTTCGGTATCTCCATATGGAAAAAATATGGCTGTTAATTCCACTTTATGGGCAATTTCTTGTCACTCTAAACAGGTGATAAAAAATATACCGGTGGGTGAACCAATACGTACAAAAAGGAATACTACATCAGAGAATAAATACAAGGAAGAAGCAAATAAAGTGATGGATAGGTTAGGAGCACGTAGATACCCTAAATGGATGCATCAGAGAGCCAATAATATAGTTAATAACATTCTAAGAATGGAAATCATGAAAAAAAAAGAATAAAAAGAAATATAAGAAAACTCATAAACAATTAACATTTGTTACTAACTATAGCCCTGAATTCCAACGAATAAAGATTATTATTAATACTTATCTACCGATGCTCCATCAAGATAATAGATTACGGGAAATATTAAGTCATGGGGTAAGATTTACTGCAAAAAAAGCTCCAACACTGCGAACCCTTCTTTCTCCAAGTCTATATTTAAATGAATCAAAAGTGAATAAGCAAACATGGCTACATACCAACGGCTCGTACAAATGCGGCCACAATATCTGCTTATGCTGTGGACACATGAAAAATACTAAAACTTTTTCCTCCTCCAGTACGCATAAAATATACAATATCAAAAACTATATAAACTGTAATACCTCATGTTATACACCTTCTCACATGTAATATATGCAATGTTCAATACGTAGGATGTACCACCAATTCACTAAAAACTCGAATAAGACGACATCTATCAGATGCCAATAATAAAAGGATAACTAAATGCTCAGCAGCATCCAGACATTTCAGTGGGGAACATGGCGGTAACACCTCCAGCTGCGAGATAATTGGGATAGAAAAGGTTAGGAAACCACATAAGGGAGGAGATTATCGGAGAAAACTCCTTAACAGAGAATCATGGTGGATCTGTGAACTTGATACAAGATCTCCAAAAGGAATGAATTTAAGACAGGACATGATTAATTACTACGATTAATTGTACCGTTTTTCATTGTATCTTGTATATGTTATTTTTTAATACTTGCATGGATATGTTTTTTAATAGTTATTTCATTGGAGGGGGCTAAACATGTGACCTGATAGGATATGACATAAAATGGTGCCCCGTGAATACATGCGGCTATGCAATGACTAAGGATTAATTTCCGAAACGCGTCTGCTGTTCTCCCATGGTTGTGACCTCAAAAAACGCATCTATTTGGCGATATGAAATATTTTAAATGAACTAAATAAATATGTCTTATTGGAGATTGCTGGATTTTCCGCCTTTGCTGATTACTCCTCTACGTGACTCCGTGGATCCGTGCACACGATCTTACAAAAAAGGGTGAGCTGACTTTTTTTTTTTTTTTATATTTTTTCCTTACAACAAATTTTATGGGGCAATTTCTCCAGTTACCCTTAGGAAAAGGCAAAATTGGAGGCTGAAAAACATTTTTATGGGAAAAATGTGAAAATGTTATTTTTACGACTCAATGTAATAAACTTCTGTGAAGCACCTGGGGGTTAAAGGTGCTCACCACACATCTAGATAAGTTCCCTGAGGGGACGTTTCCAAAATGGTGTCACTTGTGGGGGGTTTCCACTGTTTAGGCTCATCAGGGGCTCTCCAAACACGACATGGCGTCCACTAATTATTCAAGCAAATTTTACATTCAAAAAGTCAAATGGCGCTTCTTCCCTTCCGAACCCTGTTGTACACCCAAACAGTGGTTTTCCCCCACATATGGGGTGTTGGCGTGCTCAGGAGAAATTGTACAACAAATTTTGTGGCCCATTTTCTCTTGCTACCCTTGAGAAAACTAAAAATTAGGGGCCTGAAGTAAAATGTGTGAAAAAAGTTAAATGTTCTTTATTTCCTTCCACGTTGCTTCTGTTCCTGTGAAGCGCGTGAAGGGTTAAATAAACTTCTTGAATGTGGTTTTGAGCACCTTGAGGGGTGCAGGTTTTTAGAATGGTGTCACTTTTGGGTATATTCTATGTACACCCCTCAAAGTCACTTCAAAAGGTGACGTGGTCCCTAAAAATTTTTTTGTAAATTTTGTTGGAAAAATGAAAATCGCTGGTCAACTTTTAACCCTTATAACTATCTAACAAAATAAAATTTGGGTTCAAAAATTGTGCTGATGTAAAGTAGACATGTGGGAAATGTTATTTATTAACTATTTTGTGTGACATCTCTCTGATTTAAGGGCATAAAAATTCAAAGTTTGAAAACTGCTAAATTTTCAAGATTTTCATCAAATTTCTGTTTTTATCACAAATAAACGCAAGTGATATCGAAGAAATTTTACCACAATCATGAAGTACAATATGTCACGAAAAGGAGGATCTGTTGAAGCGTTCTAGAGTTATTACCTCAAAGTGACAGTAGTCAGAATTGTAAAATTTGGCTTGGTCACTACGTACATAATTGGCTCCGTCCTTAAGGGGTTAAAAGTGCAACCAAATACGCAGATACTACAAATAGAAAATAAAAAGTTGCTGAAAAAAAATTGCAAGAAAAAA
Organism: Phyllobates terribilis; assembly: GCF_046119375.1. NCBI lineage: Eukaryota > Metazoa > Chordata > Amphibia > Anura > Dendrobatidae > Phyllobates > Phyllobates terribilis. Next base: position 97,325,913 of record NW_027362768.1, on the reverse strand, counting down.
AAAAAAAAAAAAATGCGCTCAAGTTTTCTGGCCAAAAAACTGCATGGGAAGATAGCACCTACAATAAAAAAAAAAAAACGAAAAACACCTGAAAACTGTTAGGCTATGTGCCCACGATGCAGAAATACTCCGGATTTTTCCTGAGCGTTTCTGCATCTGCCTGGCAGAAAAAAAGCATGCAGATTGTACATGCGTTTTTCCTGCCAGGGACAAGCGGATGTGAAGCGATTTTAGCATCACTTGGAAAGTGCTGGACAACTTGGTCACACTATATAAATCCATGCAAACGGCATGGATTTATATAGTGTGGCCGTAAGAATGGTAAAAAATAAATCTATACTTACCTTCTGATGGCCCCCGATGTCTTTAGTCGATGCGTCTCGGCTTGCCGGCAGATCGCGGTACACTGAAAGGACCTGCCCACGTCAGCGGTCGCGTGACCAGTCACATGACTAAATGACGTCATGGCAAGTCCTTGAGTCCACCGCGATCTGCCGGCAAGCCAGGACAACAGAAGGTAAGTATAATATTTATTTCATGCTTTTTTTTTTATAGGTTCTATGGTACCGGGGTCCAGAGGAGAGTCTTCTCTTCTCCAGACCCGGGTTCCATCCGTACATTGAAACGCATGTAATCCGCATGTACAGATCCAGTGATGCGGATGACATGCATTCCAATGCAAGTCAATGGCGGCGAAAACGCAGCGCTTCCGGAAAATAATTGGTAGTGCTGCGGATTTTTCCGCAATGATAATCCGCAGCGGAAATTTCCGCAGCATGTGCACTGCACATGCGGATTATCATTGGGGAACATGGCAGGCCTTCTACCATGCGTTTAAGCGTTTCTGCAGCGGAATTGCCGCTGTGGAAGCGCTTAAAAAACACATGGTGCGCACACAGCCTTATAAGTGGATTTTTCTGCCCGAAAAGGGTGCAGTGGCAACTTGGAAGTGTCTTCTGCTTTTTTAAGCAGTATTTGTGCAATTTTGGGAGATTTTTAATGTAGAAACACGGACTTGTTTTTTTGCCACAGTAAAAAAAAGACATAACGAAACAGCAGCACGCGCCATATGGGAGCATTGTCTCAAGAATTCAATAGCAAGCTTAGTCCAAGGGTATTTTAACGGTATGTGCACACAGCGTCTTTTTCAGGCAGATTCCGTCTGTAAGAGCACTCCATAAATGTTGAAAATAATGAACACATGCGCTGTCACTAAGACTTGCTGTGCATGATGTTCCGTATTTTGTAACTTAATTTAACGGCTTCAGGCTTCGAAAACTTTGCAGCGGTTAAAGAGTGACTCGACCATTATACAGTTGACTTCTAAGCCACTATGTCATAAATTTAAAAAAAAAAAAAAAAAAAAAAAAAGCTGCAAAAATGACTAGAAAGGCCAAGAAGATCCTAAAGAAAAAACACCACTGGTGTTTTCATGAAGTGTCTTCTGCTTCAAAAATTATACGGCCAGTGCCTAAGACATCATGTGCATATACCCCAAGCATGTAGAATTTGGAGCAGATCCTCATTGAAAAACTGTGTGAACATTCCTTAAAAGTATATTTAAAAGAAACAATTTAAAGTTAACCACTGGCTGTATTGATTTGCACTTTTAAATCACCATTGTGATCATCCACTGCTAATATTCTCCTTGGAAACTTCCCGGAGAAAAACTAGAAACTAGCCAATGGTCAGATGTTGTTCATTATAAAATGTAAAACTCAATTTAACTATAGCATTTTAATCTTTTATTACTTAAATACACCATACTAGAGCAAGTCTCTGAAAATATCACAAATAAAAGTTTTTCTTCAATCAGCAAGTAGGTGAAAATTTCTACACAATAGCAGATTCTTTCCCCGCCCCTTCCCTTTTGCAATGGGAAGCAGCAACAATAGGACAAACAAAAATTTCAAAAATAAAAAAAAAATAAAATAAAATATCACATACATGCATACGTACATTGTATTTTACAGAGAGATACAATAAAAGTGTTTGTGATAAAGTACCACAAAAGCTACAACTCCCCTTTATCTTATGTTCACTTTGATTGGAACATTCTTTCTCACAGCACGTAAAATAGACAAAAGAGTGAGTAGATTTGTCAAGGAAAAAGGGTGCAAACTCTGGCCAGTGCCCTGCTAAATCGGTAATGAGGGTGGTAAGCAGTTTCTGAATACATCTTGTAATTTGTTTCATAAGTCATTTTCACCCTCGTCAAGAAGTCCTCTGGTGAACTGCTCAAATTATTTTTTTTTCCAAAAGTCTCCCAATTAGCCCAGGTTCATGGAGTCCATATTATGTGTCTTCAGTCCTTTTTCATACACCAATAAATGTGGGGAGGGCAACCAAGAAGAGAAAAAAGGTGCAATGGCATGAAGCTGGCACTGATGCTAGCTACAAAGGTGACTTGTCTACTGGAGACATATGGGATCCATCTGCGATGAACAGAACTTGAGATGAAGGCACGCATTCTGTTTTATTTTGACCTTTTAACAAACCTAAAATGAGAAACAGAGAAACATTAGTCTGGTTTGCCAACAGTAAAAATGAAATAATGACAATGTAACTGACAAACTTTACCTTTCATATCCCATACACTAAAGGTCAATGCACATAGCAAAGCAGACAGCACTGATCTTATTTGGTGGCACATGATGACCTTCAGGTCCATATAATAGACCAAAAAATACTGAGGCTATGTACATAAAAGAGCATGCTCCATGCACAGAGGAAAAACCCACTTTGGATACCTTCTCATAAAATGGTCATTATAGGTTAACAAGAGGTAAAAACAGACACAACATTATCATTAATACAGCTGTGACCAAGGGTGTAATGATCGCAATCGCTGAGGGTGGGACCACAACCGGGCCCGACGAAGTCCAGCTAAAGGCTGGATGTGTCAGTCCGAGGACACACATTCAGCTAAGGTGTTTGGCAGTGCAGGGACCCTCCGGCTCTCTGCGCTGCATGTCAGTGACGTCATGCGGAGCCCGTGACGGCACACTGAAGTCAGCTGCCTGCTACAGAAGAGGACGGCGAAGCATGGCGCGGGAGCGGAGGAATGCAAGAAGAATAGTTAATTTATTTTTATATTTTTGGAAAGCAGAACGGACATAACACCAGCAAGGGGCCCAAGATGGGGGTCATTACACCAGAAAGGGGGACATTGTACAAGGAAAGGGCTTAAAATGAGAGATTATTATAGGATGGGGCTAGGACTGGGGACATTATTATAGGAAGGTGTCATGATGGGGACACTAACACATACAGTACAGACCAAAAAGTTTGGACACCTTCTCATTTAAAGATTTTTCTATATTTTCATGACTATGAAAATTGTACATTCACACTGAAGGCATCAAAACTATGAATTAACACATGTGGAATTATATACCTAACAAAAAAAGTGTGAAACAACTGAATATAGGTCTTATATTCTAGGTTCTTCAAAGTAGCCACATTTTGCTTTGATGACTGCTTTGCACACTCTTGGCATTCTCTTGATGAGCTTCAAGAGGTAGTCAACGGAAATGGTTTTCACTTCACAGGTGTGCCCTGTCAGGTTTAATAAGTGGGATTTCTTGCCTTATAAATGGGGTTGGGACCATCAGTTGTGTTGTGCAGAAGTCTGGTGGATACACAGCTGATAGTCCTACTGAATAGACTGTTAGAATTTGTATTATGGCAAGAAAAAAGCAGCTAAGTAAAGAAAAACGAGTGGCCATCATTACTTTAAGAAATGAAGGTCAGTCTGAAAAATTGGGAAAAACTTTGAAAAAGTGTCCCCAAGTGCAGTTTCAAAAACCATCAAGCGCTACAAAGAAACTGGCTCACATGGTCTTCCTTTCCTGGGGCGGTCCCCAAGAGTCACCAGCCTCAGAAATGGCAGGTTAACAGCAGCTCAGATTAGAGACCAGGTCAATGCCACACAGGGTTCTAGCAGCAGACATCTCTACAACAACTGTTAAGAGGAGACTTTGTGCAGCAGGCCTTCATGGTAAAATAGCTGCTAGGAAACCACTGCTAAGGACAGGCAACAAGCAGAAGAGACTTGTTTGGGCTAAAGAACACAAGGAATGGACATTAGACCAGTGGAAATCTGTGCTTTGGTCTGATGAGTCCAAATTTGAGATCTTTGGTTCCAACCACTGTGTCTTTGTGCGACGCAGAAAAGGTGAACGGATGGACTCTACATGCCTGGTTCCCACCGTGAAGCATGGAGGAGTAGGTGTGATGGTGTGGGGGTGCTTTGCTGGTGACACTGTTGGGGATTTATTCAAAATTGAAGGCATACTGAACCAGCATGGCTACCACAGCATCTTGCAGCGGCATGCTATTCCATCCGGTTTGCGTTTAGTTGGACCATCATTTATTTTTCAACAGGACAATGACCCCAAACACACCTCCAGGCTGTGTAAGGGCTATTTGACCAAGAAGGAGAGTGATGGGGTGCTACGCCAGATGACCTGGTCTCCACAGTCACCAGACCTGATCCCAATCGAAATGGTTTGGGGTGAGCTGGACCGCAGAGTGAAGGCAAAAAGGCCAACGAGTGCTAAGCATCTCTGGGAACGCCTTCAAGATTGTTGGAAGACCATTTCCGGTGACTACCTCTTGAAGCTCATCAAGAGAATGCCAAGAGTGTGCAAAGTAGTAATCAAAGCAAAAGGTGGCTACTTTGAAGAACCTAGAATATAAGACATATTTTCAGTTGTTTCACACTTTTTTGTTAAGTATATAATGCCACATGTATTAATTCATAGTTTTGATGCCTTCAGTGTGAATGTACAATTTTCATAGTCATGAAAATATAGAAAAATCTTTAAATGAGGTGTGTCCAAACTTTTGGTCTGTACGGTATGTCTTTATAGGATCTAGAACACTACAAAAGCCCTTAACATCTGACCAACATGGAGATGGGGCCCCAAGTTCAAATTTTACACCAGGACCCATGGGACTCTAGTTACACCGCTGGCTATGAATTAAAGTAGCAAATTATCTTGAGCCTATGCATATAAGTAAAAGTCACTACGTAACCCCTACAAATATCCAAAAACAAAAAGCTGCTTTTCAGTGGTGGACTTGAAAAAAAAAGTTGGACATTGATCCAAATGGAAATGTGCAGATTTGAATGGTTGAATGCTTGATGAGAATGATGACTTTTGTTCATGCGGGGTCAACAGCAATACTAGTTTACTAGAAGCATAATATCAAAGTGTTAAAGAAGACCTGTCAACCTATTCATGCATTTCTAAAAGAGAAACTGGCACAATGCTATAGAAAAGATTCTTCCAAATTCTAATTTTAATTTTAAGTATTTACTTAAAGATATGCCTGGAAGGATGACAGGTCCTCCTTAAGGGCATGTGCACACACCATATTTTTCTGGCAGATTCCCACCGAATCTCGGCTGTAAAAAAAGCTTAAAAAAAAAATGAAATGTGTTTGTGTTTGTCCTGATGAAGAAGGCAGCAGAAACACATTTGCAGGAAAATTTTGCGGTTTGTCAACCAGGGTTTTATGGACATCTTTAGTCACTGATACGCCAGCAGATTCATTTGCACATATCCTTAGTCTGGGGTTTACTTATCTGTACATATCACTATAATAGTGGAAGAATTTCCTAAATTTCATTAAACAAGCAATCCCATCAATGTCATCAAATTATATGGCACTGTGTACTTACAATTGCTCATTTTGCCTTTCTACCCAGCTAATTCTTCTCTTTTCTCTGCTTTATGTCAAAACAGGAAGTCTCTTTTCCCTGCATGAATAATTCCCCTTCAACTCCTGACCCAGCTGCTCCCTCCTACCCCTGCCAGGAACTTTTGCAGTGACTTATGACTCATACAGGTAAAAGACCTCCTGTTTCCACATAGAGCTTAGAAGGATTCAGCTACTCAATTTTTAATCATGTGATGTCAAAGACCTAATGGAAAAGAGAAGAATTAGCTGAGTAGAAGGGCAAAATGAGCAATTGTAAGTACACAGTTCCATATAATATGAATGAAATATATGAAGAGGATAAAAATGGTAGTGTTTCTTAAAAAAAAAAAAAAAAAAGGCAATGATAAAGGAATTAGAATTTAGTCAACTATCAGCAAATGGGGAAAACATACATTTCCTTAAAATAAAAAAAATACTTAAGAGTCTGAAAACGATTAAGTCTAATGAGTTAGCAATGTCTTTTAGTCCTACAAAATGTTATAGAATTCACAAAAGAAATATATAAAAACTCTAAGCAACACAATATGTCAGATTAGTTTTAAAATACTCTTCTGAAACTAGGAGGGAACAGAGTTAGTGAGAACTTGAGGTCTCCGAGGAAGTTCAAGGTCCCCACCTCCTCCTTCAGGAGCACCATACTTTCAAGCTAATTAAAGTGGTGCGGGAGTGGAGGTTCAATTCCCAGGAGTTGAAGCTCAGTGTGAGAAAGGTAATTTGGCTGTCCAGAACAAAGAGATTAGAGAGCAGCCTGTGAGCATATTTAATAAATGAGCATCAAATGTCCTCTACTACGGACACAGTCAACTCCAATTATATAACAACGAGGGAGTTGTTGAGTGATATGTAAACTAGAAGATTTTTTTTTAATAACCAATAAGGTGAATGGCGCAGATCTTAGTTTAACGCAACCTAGAATAGATCACATAATACTCTATATGCTGATTGATTGTACAGGTGAGTTTGCTTTGCCTTGCCATGCTCTCCCACCCCCTTGCCAAACATTACGTAACAAAGAACTTAATTAACAAGTAAGTAAATACTGAGGGGCACATCTATGTTCAACCATGGCTAGACCTGTAATTACAAAATGAAAACCAAACTAGAAACTCAGTCCTGTATAGAAGCTTCAAAGTAAACCAAACAGCTTCTCACAACAACTTTTTTTCTTTCGCATGTAGACTGGAGGCCCTTAAAATATTCTGCCATTTTTTTTTTTTTTTATTTCAATGATCTTAAATTAGAATTTCTAATACTACTTGTAAGTTTTGACATTAAGCTGTATATTAATAAAACTAAGCTGGTATTTGTATGACCTTTCATATAGGTGCTTAGGCTTTTAATTCTGATTTATAGAAGAAGTTGGTTCTTTAGCTTGAAATGTGTGTTGAGAATTTGACATTCAGTGAAAGTTTTCGAAACAAACTGCGAAGACATGAGAAAACATGAGAACTGACAATCCTCAGAAATTAAAGCCGAGATGGATAGCTTACTTGGTTGTCAGTTAGCAGTGGATTAATATCCAGGTAATCTAGAACATTGATTACGTTAGTCTAAAGTATATCACAAATGATGGTTTTAGCCAAAACAATTGTTTATCTGGAAAGACGTCACCTACATTTTTGTCTGAGCCATTAGTCTACATAGAATCTTTGAGAATGAACAATAGCAGGCAAAATGGTGAAGCACTGGAGTCCTGAGTTCAAGTCCCAACAAGGACAACAACAACGAGATTAATCCCACACTCCTAAGACATACTGAGACTCTAGATTGTGAGCCCCCAATAGAGAAAATGATGGTCTTTAAATCGTTTATAAACCAGGAAAAATAAATTAAAAATTGTAAGAAAGATCTCCTTCATTGAACATGTAATGAACTAAAATTTATATAACAGCATCACTAGAATCAATCAAGCATTGATTGAATTGTTCACTCATTGGATTTTAAAGCCCCAACCTAATTTATTTTATGTGCATATGGTCACTAGAGATGAACAAATTGATCTGTAACTAAATCGAATGTTACAATTTTTCCCAACATTTCGGGTGCCGGAAAGTTTTAATTTACAAGAATCCAGCAAAACAGAAGCCAGCCAGACACCAATCTGGAGAATTTGTTGAGCGAGACAGAAAGAGAATAAAATTAAATACAAAAAAAGAAAAAAAAACAAAAGAAACAAACACACTATACCAACTATTAGGCCTTGACCTGATTCCTTCTGCCACAGCTTTCCTAGTCCTAAGACCTACACAGTTTTTCAAGCACAGAGGTCCACAAGGTCATGAGAAGGTTGGGCTTCAGCTCCAAAAGAGTTGGTTGAAAGTGTGGGCCTGACTCACTGCTGCAACAGCTAGAGACTGCTATCAGTTGATGGCCTAGCAGGTGGTTAACATGTTCTTTTTTTTTTCTTCACTATTTTTAACCCCTTTGTGGTATACAGAGCGCTCAGAGCATAATAAAAGGCAATCATGGCACTTTAAGTTTGGAACAAATTGAATCTGCTGACCAATTTGAGCAAATCTGCCTTAAAACAAAATTTGTGAGATTTGCGAATCTTAACCTAAAGAAAGTCATGTTGATCAAATGTCTATGCATCGAGTCAATTTGCACTGATGACATAAGTTGGAAAAATATTTACATGTTCCTAACTGCTTGGCATAGTGTTGGTCTTATCCTTTTCTTTTTTAATGAGAAAAGCCAAGGATCACACAATTGTAATTGTAGAAGTGCACATCAAAAAATGCTCAATAATTCACATTTTTAGCTTGGCCACATTAAAATATCAGATCATGCATGTCCAGCTCCAACAATAATGGCTTAGAAATCACAGTGAAATCTGAACAATTTAAATAAGGCTTTAGTTAAATATACTGTAGATAGACCAATGAAGGGCTGTGACCTGTGTACCTTGTGGTGCAGGTTTCTAAGATGGCAGTATTAATCGGCTAATTTCTAGACAAGAAAGTGGAAAATTTAACAGAGGTTGACTGGTGAAAAGACATTACCTATCCAAAGGATAGGTAATAACTAGCGTAAGTGCTCGTTACTCAGGTTTACCGAGGGGGCTTGAGTATGCACTGAGTGTCGCGGGCGCGAGTGACATGCTCGAGCCCCCGTGGCCGCATGTTTCTCGGCTGTTAAACAGCCACAAAACATGCGCGGATTGCCTGACAAAAAGGCAATCCCTGCATCTTTTGTGGCTGTTTAACAGCCGCGAAACATGCGGTCACGGGGATGCGAATATCTCACTGGAGCACCCGCGATACTCAGTGCATACTAGAGCACCCTCGGCAAACCTGAGTAATGAGCACTTACACTCATCACTAGTTATAACCTTTAGATCAGTGGCAGGCCATCCATTGGGACCCCAATGATTAGCAGAATAGAGCACTTTTATTCTCAGTCAAAATGGAGCACCAGAGTGTATGCTTGATTGCTGCTCCATTTATTCTTTATAGAGGCAACCAGAAAAAGTAGAAGGCATCACTCAGCAATCCGAGAGGAAGTGAATGTGTAGCACCCTGAGGATTCGGCTGCTACAGGGGTATTGCACCTCAACCCAGAGGTGTGATATTCCACTCCCGGGTAAGGATGGAGAGTGGAACTGAGCTCGGTAGGCTGCATGCACTACACACATCCCATTTCCGAGGAACAGGCCGACGGTACTCCCACTTAGAAATGTGCAGGTACGACCGAGTCTGTTCCTGGCTGGAGTGGGAGGGGGGTGGTACATCCCAAGTAGTGTAGGGGCAGATAGGGGGAGCAGCCTGGGTAAAGTTAGGAGCTCATTGGGTGCTGGTCACCTGAGCTCACACATAGAGGGATATATAAGGTGGGCACCAACTAGAATCAGGGTCAGACGCAGAGAGTCAGATGCAGAGAGGATCAGCTGCAGAAAACAAGTTAGGAGAGGAGAGAAGAAAGACCAAGACCCAGAGTGAGAGAGGAGAAAAGAGAAAGACCCAGAGCACAGAAGAGAAGGGACCCAAGAACCCAAATCAGAGCACCGGGTGAGGAGTCAGCATCAGGGTACCGGAACCCAAGCTGGTGGGGGTAAAAACAATCCCCAGCCAGAGACCGGAGACCGTGGGCAGTGTCTGTCACGGTCACCCACCACATTCACCCCGAAGGCACACCACATGAAGGGTCAGGGAACCCAGGGCCAAGGGTGTCCCAACAGAAGGCCCAAGGGAGCTGGACCTAGGTGGATCACTGGTGGGGACGGCTGAAGAAAGGACAGAGGGAGAGCTCAGGGCCACGCTCCGGACTTGTTTGGGGGTTGGCTGGATCCAGGACCTGGTGGACGCAGCACGGCTCGGGTGGTCACTAGCAGCTGGAGTGACCAGTACAACATCTGCAGTAAGTAAACACCCTTAACTGCACAACCCGACTCTGTCTTCACTGCCGTCTGCACTACACCACCACAACCCCCATCCTCTGCGCCTGTCCCCTCTGAGGCTATACCCCTCCCGTTGGGGGTTATCTCACCAAGCTGCGCACCCACCATCAGCCTCAGCGGACCCTGCTGCAGCGGCGGCCACAGTGACCGCATCACAACGGGTGGCGTAGTCGACACAAAAGAACTTTAGTAACATCTGTAGAACTGCCACATCACACTGAGCTTGACGCCCTGGGCACGGGACCGGGTCACAGCCGCTCGGAGACTACAACCCCCCATCTGATCCGGTGCCGGGTATTCCCCTCAAAAAGGAATATGTCCCAGGGGGCGCGTCAACTTTGGCGTAGTCGGCAGGATTACGTGCCCGCAACACCCGGGTACTGCGTGCCTGAAGAAAAGTGCGAGTTTACCTCAGAAAGAAGTCTCCCGCCAGTTCCGGAGGGTCCACGCCATCGGACTCCATCACCAGTCGTTTCCCGCCGATTGTCCGCCATTTCCAGCTTGTTCCCGCCATCTGCAGAGTTTCCCGCCAATGGGCGACGCTTCCCGCCAAAACCGCAGATTTCCCGCCTTGGAAGAGCAGCGGACGCCATTATGGGCGTGCCAAAGGAGGGCAAGAGGCCACCTCCCATCGTGGGCCAGGACAGAAAATGGCGCCAAAAGTGGAAACCGCCCCCACCAACAGAGACTGTGATGCTGGAGGTGTCTGTCAGCGTGAAAGAACTCCCCCTGGATCTGACAGTCACCGAGTTGCCCCGGGACCGCCCTCGAAGTGGGAGGAGACGAAAGAGAAGAGAAAAGATGGGTGTCGCTTGGAGCAGTCTGGAGCGAGCGCACCCGGAGGCAAGAGGTCTAACGAGGAGTAGCGGAGAAGCTTACCCGGAGATGGAGAGAAAGCAGAACAGCACCGGCCCGCTGGCCAGGAGTCTGCTAGAGACCGAGGAAGGAGGGCAGAGCAGCACCGGCCCGCTGGCCAGGAGCCTGCCGGAAGCAGAGCAGAGCAGCACCGACCCGATGGTCAGGAGCCTGCTAGAGTCCACAACCCCGCTAGGTCTAGCGGAGATCTTAGCGCAGCTCCCCCGAGACCGGGAGTGTGCACAAACTGCCCTGGAGGGCCTCGCACGGAGGATGGCCCGGGTACAGCGTGAGATACTGGCGGAGTGGAGCCGGGAGATGGCCCAGCAAGCAGAGACCAGTCAACGGAACACGCTACCCTGGAAGAGGAAGCAGACCGCCTCTGAGGATGGCGCGGGAGGACCCAAGGCCGGAGACGGCGCCGAGGAGGGAGCCGAACGCATGGAGGCAGGTAAAGGGGACGCCTATACCCCAAGCCGTGACACCGCTCACCTGCCCCAGCTCCCCGTCGCAGAGCCCGAAAGTCCCCCTGCTGTGCCCGTAGCCGCCACGTCACCGCTATGGACTAGGCCCCGACCGGAAGCCGCCGCAGCGACCCCTGTGACGTCACGCGCCTCGATCCGGAGCGTGACAAAGCAGGAATTACCACCAGCCTGGTCGCAAGGCCTAGTACCCCCGGGCGCCGCAATACCAACAGCGCCCCCTACCTCCGCGGAGCCCCCGGCCTGGTCGCAGGGCCAAGTAGCCCAGGGTGCCGCCGTCCTAACGGTGCCCTTCACCTTCCAGGTGCCCCAGGCCTGGCCGCAAGGCCTGGGCAACCCGGGCGCCACCACCACCGCGCCCGCGCCCGCAATACCAAGGGTGCCACACCTGGGGGAGGACCTCTTCAGCCAGCTCACATGGCCGGACGGGCGGCCCTTCATCTGGCCCGAAGGATACCATGAGCTGGAACGGCAGCAGAGACTAAGACCCCTGGATGAACCCCTGATTCCGGCTCCGAAGCCCGTGGCACGGATCTCGCCCCCGCTAGCGGAAGCACAGTTTGAGTGGGACCCCACCGGAGAAGATTTAATGGGGTTCACTCAGGAAACTCGGGCAGTCGCCGCTGAGCGTACTGAGTGTTGTCGTCAGCAGCTAGCAGAGTTTACGAGAGAACGGGAGGAGAGGCGGGTCAGAGAACAACAGGCCCAAATCCGGAGTGCGGAGCAGAAGAGCCGGACTAGGAGGAACCCCCGTGCAGCGCACTGTCCCCGCACCATCGGGACGGTGATAAAGTTCAACCCGCAGCATGGGTGGGGCTTTATTCGGGACCGTAACAACCGCGGTGACGTTTTTGTGACCCGCAGAGACGTCGAGTCCCACCTGCCGGAAGGTCACAAAGGCCGTGACCTCTACGTCGGAGACGAGGTCACTTTCACCCGGCACAAGTGTGCCAAAGGACCTTACGCCCTCCACGTACACCGCTTGACGGAGGAGGAGTTGCGGTACGGGGAGGAGGAGCCAGAGGACCCGGACGGGTCTGAAGCAACACCGTATCACTAAGAAAAAGCAGGAGGGAGCCGTCGTTGAGGACGGGAGTAGAGACTGTATATAGTTGCCCGTCGGGGCACAGTGAACCGTTGCTGCTAAAATAGTCCCCGTTGGGACCAGTGAACTGTTTACCCGTTAACCCCTTCATCCTACAGGCTGAGGACTGTGAGCAGCCATTCCCTTCCCTCTACCTGGCCGAGGACTGAGAGCGGCCAACTTCCCCTGTAAATAGTTGCGCGTCCTAAAGCGCCCCCTACCGGTTTTATAGAAAACCAGATTTTCTAAGAGACTGTCGCACTTTTCCCGGACACACGGTGCACAGTGTCCGGAGGAGGAACCTGAAACAGGAGACGACGAGAAAGTTTTATCTGCTAAGATATGTTATTTATATAATGTTTTTTATATGTTTTATATGTTTATATGAAAAAAATTTTGTATGTTTTGGTGTTTTTGTCTTTACAGCCCGAGGACGTGCTGTGATTTACCAGGGGGGAATGTAGCACCCTGAGGATTCGGCTGCTACAGGGGTATTGCACCTCAACCCAGAGGTGTGATATTCCACTCCCGGGTAAGGATGGAGAGTGGAACTGAGCTCGGTAGGCTGCATGCACTACACACATCCCATTTCCGAGGAACAGGCCGACGGTACTCCCACTTAGAAATGTGCAGGTACGACCGAGTCTGTTCCTGGCTGGAGTGGGAGGGGGGTGGTACATCCCAAGTAGTGTAGGGGCAGATAGGGGGAGCAGCCTGGGTAAAGTTAGGAGCTCATTGGGTGCTGGTCACCTGAGCTCACACATAGAGGGATATATAAGGTGGGCACCAACTAGAATCAGGGTCAGACGCAGAGAGTCAGATGCAGAGAGGATCAGCTGCAGAAAACAAGTTAGGAGAGGAGAGAAGAAAGACCAAGACCCAGAGTGAGAGAGGAGAAAAGAGAAAGACCCAGAGCACAGAAGAGAAGGGACCCAAGAACCCAAATCAGAGCACCGGGTGAGGAGTCAGCATCAGGGTACCGGAACCCAAGCTGGTGGGGGTAAAAACAATCCCCAGCCAGAGACCGGAGACCGTGGGCAGTGTCTGTCACGGTCACCCACCACATTCACCCCGAAGGCACACCACATGAAGGGTCAGGGAACCCAGGGCCAAGGGTGTCCCAACAGAAGGCCCGAGGGAGCTGGACCTAGGTGGATCACTGGTGGGGACGGCTGAAGAAAGGACAGAGGGAGAGCTCAGGGCCACGCTCCGGACTTGTTTGGGGGTTGGCTGGATCCAGGACCTGGTGGACGCAGCACGGCTCGGGTGGTCACTAGCAGCTGGAGTGACCAGTACAACATCTGCAGTAAGTAAACACCCTTAACTGCACAACCCGACTGTCTTCACTGCCGTCTGCACTACACCACCACAACCCCCATCCTCTGCGCCTGTCCCCTCTGAGGCTATACCCCTCCCGTTGGGGGTTATCTCACCAAGCTGCGCACCCACCATCAGCCTCAGCGGACCCTGCTGCAGCGGCGGCCACAGTGACCGCATCACAACGGGTGGCGTAGTCGACACAAAAGAACTTTAGTAACATCTGTAGAACTGCCACATCACACTGAGCTTGACGCCCTGGGCACGGGACCGGGTCACAGCCGCTCGGAGACTACAACCCCCCATCTGATCCGGTGCCGGGTATTCCCCTCAAAAAGGAATATGTCCCAGGGGGCGCGTCAAATGCAGCAATGGTGAAGTATGAGTGTGTTTGTTGTACAGATTAGTGGGGGTCCCATCAGTCAGACCCCTATCCATCTATAATATGTCTAGCCCCTTTAAACCATTATGTAGCAAGACAGCCTGAGCAGACCACCTAGAAGTGATATGGACTAGTACAGTCGAGGTCTTATACTGATGTAAGGCATCAAGTAACGAAGAAAAAGTTGTAAGGCAATGGTACCAAAGTTGGTTTGGTTACATGTTACTGTTCAGCCTACGATCTAATTGGTACCATATTTTAAAGGGTGTTTAGGGAAGAGTCAGCCGGCCGTATAACTCAGGAAGAGGATGCAGTTGTCACGGTCAGGTCAGGAGAGACATCAGACAATCAGAGCATTGCGTTGCGATCCTCAGAGTTATATGGTCATCTGATTCTTCCCTTACACTTCAAGATAATCACGAATGATCACGGTTAAAAATGCTGGTTTCACGACTAATCTTGCCATGTAAACAGGCTGCAAATCACCCTATGAACAAACAAAAAACTCGTTCATTGGATGAAATTATCTTGTGTGTAGAATTAAAGTTCTTCGTTCTCAGCAGTGCACCGTTCTGTGTAAACAGGACTCACGCCACCGAGAATAATGGCAGCCTTTGTACACTATGCGATCCACTACAGATCCCTCAGTGCGCATGGTTTGTTTTGGTCTGCCTGCGCAAACAAGCAGTTTGGTAAAAGTTTACCGATCGGCGGTCATATCAAACCGACTGTGTAAATGAACCCTTAGTCGGGCTTTTAAGTATTTAATGGTGCAATTGGCCAAAAATCAGGCCCATACATAGAGTTTTTGTAGTTTTACAAAATACCTCATCGACTTATAATTTCATATCAGCTGCAGCTTGTTAAAAAAAAAAAAAAAAAAAAAAAAAAGAAAATATTCCCAAACTTCCATCGCACAAGAAGAAATCGCTTTGATCTCCTTTATAGTCTATTAAAGTCATAATTGCAATGTGCAATCAAAGCATTTGTGCCTATCAGCATGTACACACTCTTTCTACTTCATATGGTTAAATAGTCATTATGTGAAGTTTAACAGTCCAATCACATTATAAAGAATGTAATCGTTATCTGGACACTTTAGGCCAGAGTCACATACTGTGTTAAAGCAAGACTAGACGTTGGTAGAAGGAAATATAACTTTGAATGGTAGGAAGCAAGTATTGGGCCACACTAATACAAGCAACATTTAAGGGTTATTCTCATCTTCTTAGATGGGTATTGTTGAATAGAGATTGCAAATACAAGCACTTTTTCATTTTAATGCTTATTAAATTTCTTAACAGTTTTTGAGATATTAACACTTTTTCTTTACCTAGGTGACCGACCACCACTGTTGCTTAGCAGTGGTGTCCGGACATGCACAGTGCTTACGAGTTATTTTCTATTGAGTTTGTAAGTGCAGCTTTGAAGCTGGCTGGGATTGCTGGAGCACACTCATCTAATCCTGGCCAGCTCAGTGCAGCGCTTACAAGCTTGACAAGTGGTGGTCGGTCTCCTAGGCAACAATCTGTAAACAAAAGAAACACGTTACTATCTAAAATTACGGCTGCAAATTTTAATAAACCGTAAATTTCAAAATACCACTAATCTATGAGGATGGGAATAATCATTGAACTAAATATTTTATTGACTTCATACTACTAATGTACTCAATTCTGTATACATCTGTCAGATACAGTGACAGACATTTTTTGCGAGTATTTTAGGACATTCATTTAAAAAGGAAAAAAAAAAGGAACAACCAAAACACTAATTCATAGAATAAGTGCCTAGAAAGTAATAGCACACAAATATTACCTCCTTCCTTACTTTTGTCATTATATACATTAATTAAATGACTCTATATAGAGACAAAATTCCTTTCCTGCATATCCATTTCCTGGATACGTTATTATGGGCACATATAAAATGAGCAATAAATCCATTAAGTTGTGTTTAAATGTAATCCAATATGAAGGTAATTGCTTTTGGGAAATGTCGCTAAGATATTGGGTTAACAGTTCCATAAATGATACATAGCATATGTATTAAAATACTGGTCCCTCTACACCAAATAATTTACAAAATCCAAAGTTATTATTTTATTTGCCTACGCTGAGGAGAGAATAAAAGCTTTTTTTTTCCCTTTAATTCTCAGCACATTAATGAAGTTTCTATTGCAAATCCATATAGTAGCAGCAACTGAAGTATGCATTTTTTGTTTCACTGCAATAACTCAGTGCAGCGTGATTGCCTGGGTTAATGATGAAAAAGTCAAATACGCCATCAGAGCTGATGGAAAAATCTATCACCAATTCGAAATTAAAATTCATATGTGGTCAATAAGATTTACTACCCATGCAAGTGAAGCTGTAAAGAGTAAATGAATCAATGTCATCAATACATAATCAGTATGAAATATGATGGGAATACAATTATGTGCAGGAGTCGGGCATTCCTTCTTTTTTTCCCTGAACCAGTGCGGAATGAACAGACTTAGTGAGGACTGACAGTAATTGGTACAAATTAGACACAGCAGTTATCAAAATGCACTCACTAGAATAGCAAGGAGACTTATTAGGAAAATGAAGCTAGATCTTAAACAGTCGCCTTCTCGGAGATATTGTACAACTGTTGATCTGAATTGCTTCTCTTGTACATTCATTCCAATCTGTTGGGAGGAATGCAGATCATTGTGGAAAATTCTATTTTTGCACATTAAGCTGTATTTTTTTTTTTATTTAAAGGCAACAAAAACACAATGTTAACGGGATTAGGGCCTCATACATATAGTAGAGTTGTGTTGACAGGCGTATGGTATCACTCTGCAGTAAGAAGCTTGACCTACACTGTCGCCATCGGTTCCTTTATACAGCGCCATATTGCAAATATATAATTTCCGTAATGCGGCTCCGGATTCTTATGTAATCCACGCGAATATTGTATATTATTGCTCTAGGTGTGTAAATGTGGTTGAAAGTTTTCCCCCTTGACTTCATATAGGAAGAATTGCATTTTACTCTTACACTTTTTAGAAAGGGACGGTGTGGAACCAGCAGAAAAGCTATTGACCTGCAGATATGGGGTTAATATGTAGGTCAATAGTGTTACTAACCTGCCCGGCGCCTGCTTGTAGCCGTACACTGCAAGGAGAAAATGTAACTATTTACCCTGGCAGCGTCCGGTTTCTGTCACGAGGGTAGGGTGCGGAGCGCCGCTCGCGCTGGTTCAGTCACTAGTGAGCGGCAGCTGTAACCTCGTCCCCAGCACTGACTGAAAGCTGGCCCTAATATAGAGCAAGTGTCAGTGGCCGGGGGCGCAGCTACAGCAGCCACTCTGTATACTCAGAGCAGTGACTGAACTCGCGCCGGTGCCGCCCCCATGACTGAAACCCGAACGCTGCCGGGGAATAAAGTTCATTTTCTCCCTGCAGCGTTCGGCTAAGTGCAGGCGTCGGGCAGGTTAGTAACAAGTTTTCTTTAATCAGGTACTCAAGGGCATTATTAAAAGGTTAGGCAATGTAATTCTTGCTTTACCAGAGACACCGACAACCTACAATATGCCACTGCATGAGGGAGTCAAGTGAGTAGATCTAGCTATAATGAAACTACAACTCCCAGCATATTAGTGTCCTCGAGGAGGCTGATCTCTGCTACAGAACATCTCCTAGACTAAGATTTTATTAGTGTGTGTGAGTATATATATTACACATATATACAGTACAGACCAAAAGTTTGGACACACCTCATTTAAAGATTTTTCTGTATTTTCATGACTTTGAAAATTGTACATTCACACTGAAGGCATCAAAACTATGAATTAACACATGTGGAATTATATACTTAACAAAAAAGTGTGAAACAACTGAAAATATGTCTTATATTCTAGGTTCTTCAAAGTAGCCACCTTTGGCTTTGATGACTGCTATCTATCTATCACATACACACAGTAATAAAATCTTAATCTAGGAGGTGTTCTGTAGCAGAGATCATCCACCTCGAAGACACTAATATGCTTCAGTGTG
Organism: Phyllobates terribilis; assembly: GCF_046119375.1. Lineage (NCBI taxonomy): Eukaryota > Metazoa > Chordata > Amphibia > Anura > Dendrobatidae > Phyllobates > Phyllobates terribilis. Next base: position 97,307,643 of record NW_027362768.1, on the reverse strand, counting down.
AATGTACAATTTTCAGTCATGAAAATACAGAAAAATCTTTAAATGAGAAGGTGTGTCCAAATTTTTGGTCTGTACTGTATGTTTTGCTACATTGTACAATTGTATGCTTACAATTTCTTATGGAGTTATACGGAGAGTTTTTCTAATAGGATATTTCATCCTATTGTATTGTATGTGTATATATCTGTGTGTATAATACTGTATATTTACATACAATTATAGATGCACGCATGAACTTTCTCAAATCACGTAATATCAACCTAGTGGCAGTTGCCCTGGGTGCAAAATGTTTAGGGATATGATAAATTTCAAGAGAAAAGAAGGTTTGGGTTGTTTGTTTTTTTTGCTGGGGTGGCAAAGAAGCAGCATTTTACTCTTACACTATTTTTTTAAAGGGACTCTGGGGAACCTGTCACTAGCAGAAATGCTACTGACCTGCAGATATGGGGTTAATCTGTAGGTTAAATAGTGCTACTAACCTGCCCGGCGCCTGCACCTATGTCTAATTCTAGTGTTTCCTGTCTTTAATTCTGGTGTTATGCAGACCATTATTTAGTAACATGGCCAGAGATTTCATGAGAGCAGAATTATTCGATAAGACAAGCAGCATCGAGTGGTGTGTGTATGATGTACCCACATGTGGTGGGCATGTAGACATTTAGTCTGGATCTATAAAGTACTCCAACTTGCAATTACGTGTTTGTTGTTTTAAGAAGATAAATATAATTGCTCTGGTTAATTATGTCGGATCAAATAGAGACAAAAAAGGAAGTGAAATGACAAGTTAAATGTTGACAAAACAGTTATTGTGCTAGACAGGAAGGCTGGAAATGACATTTACTGAGCTCAGCCCGATGGAAAGACTTGAGATCACTTCCTATCAGGAACCATGTGCAGGAAATAAACTGCGGCTACATGTGATATTAATACATAATGGGCCGAACTTGATTTGGTTTCCTTAAATATTGACAGTTCCTAATTAATTTAGTGATGAGCGCAAGTGGTGTTCGGGTGTGCACAGAGTATGGCGGGTGCTCAAGTAAGATGTTCGAGTGCCCGTGCCCGCATGTTAGAAAACACGTGAGGATTGCCCATGTATGTCAGGCAAATCACCACATGTTTTGTGTCTGCTTAAAAGCCGCGAAACATGCGGGTGCAGGCACGCGAACATGTCACTCGAGAACCCGCGATACTCTGTGCATACCCGAGCACCCTAGACAAACTGGAGTAAGGAGCACTTGCGCTCATCACTACGTAAATATTATAGGGAAGCAATTGTAAGTAAGACTATCCAGGCTGATGATGGGACTGTCACCAAGTGACCCCTTTACATCAGGCCATCTATAGGATAAGGTGAGGGGGAGAAATTACAATGACAGAATATTTTTTATTATGATTATTTTATAGCACCATTGTTTCCACGGTGCTTTACTTGTGTAGAGGGTTCACATACTTATAATACTTGTATAAAATACAGTAAATAAGCCAACAGTGACAGACTGGTACAAAGAACAGAGGACCCTGCCTTTATAGATGGTTACATGAAGGCGCCTGTCTGGTGATGGCCTCGGAGGTCACAGCTTATTTTTCCTGAGCTTTAATTAACAGTAAACAGACATAAAAAGGCGCATTAATCATTTCATCTGAAATTATAATTAAAAGTCCCTTGTGGCTAAAAGTCCTTGTGATGTTCTCTAGTGTAAATGCCTCATATTCTACTCAGCAGTTTCTTAGTTACATCTGTTTCTAAAAAAGCCTGATGACAAATATGGCCACCATTATATCTCTGAAGGGTCATCGCCTCTGCGTAGTCATGTGGAAATACATCTTCTGCTCTCCACAAGGATCCTGACACTACAGATTATCCATTCAGGTGTCTAATAGAGCTGGGTGACTACCAGTATGAGCACTATAATGGTGGCCATATCAGCAGTAGATACATTGTAGCATGTAAGCTCCGGTCCTTATTAATTACCAGCTACAAACGTACAGATCACTTCTAGCTTGTCCAATTTAATGGATTAATCAGAGGCCGATTTTTTTCCTCACCTGAGGTC